>NC_046186.1:84103663-84406693 GCF_011004875.1 Balearica regulorum gibbericeps | reverse complement strand
TACAGTCTGTTATTATCAGACTTGCAGAATAAGTTACTACCTATAAGATTTCTCTTCAACTAAAAAATTAAAGTCAAACAGAAAAACATGGAAGATCTGTTAAATCACTCTCTATATAACCTAGTATTATGTGATACTACATGTTTTTGTTTTATTACTAATGGCAACATATCTGCCAATCCAGCTTCTGACATGCAGTTCACTGGCATAACAAGCTGCAGTAAGCATGAACCAAGAAACATAAATGTCAGTTGGAAGCTATGAAATAATGTCTAACATGACAAGAAAAAACAAAACAGAAATATAATCTTACTTCAAAACTCTTCACTTCTTCTTCACCATCATCATCATCTTCATCATGGCAGCTCTGATACCAGGTAGAAAGAAAGCATTTACTGGTAAGTTAGTGGGGGTGGGGAGGAAGGGAGGCTAAGCCTTCCTTCACTTTACACACAATTCCTCTTGATCTTCCTTATTAGTTTTATTAAAACAGAAAAGATGCAAAAGATAGCAATTTAAAAAATTACCTTTGCCATAATGTCAGCATAAGCCATATACAGGAAATCTTCTTCCAATTTGCTGGTTAATAGAGAGACAAAAGGGAAAATGAGGAAGATTAGAACTGTTATAGTAGAACCGGAGCAGTAAATATTTTTAAGCACCTTAAAAATCTTTTTAAAGGATTTCTATGCTCATAATTAATTACAAAAGTCTTTTCGGAAAATGAGGACTTCATTAACTAATACAAACTGAAAAGTAAAGCCAGCTACAAACACAATGCTCAGAATTTCATAAATGCCTTCCAATGAAGAGAACATAGGTAATTTTTGAATTATACCTAGAACATACTTACATTTCACATTCAGAACATAACTGTCAATAGAATCATAGAATCACAGAATGGTTTGGGTTGGAAGAGACCTTAAAGATCATCTAGTTCCAACCCCCCTGCTGCGGGCAGGGACACCCTCCACTAGACCACGTTGCCCAAAGCCTCATCTGGTCTAGGGAACACAGACAGAAGAGAGAGGTGTAGTAAGTCCTGAACACAGCACCCATAACTGTGAAAAAAGTGTGTAAGGGCATCTATTAATCTCTAAAAAACTCCTTACATCTCATTATCAGTCATATTAAAATCTCTTTACATACCACAGGCTAGAGAGGTTTGCGTGTAACTCAAACTCATCATATGTGCATACACATGTGTTTTGGCCTAGCCTATTCAATCTCACTTGAACAGAGGCATGTATAACTTCAAATACAAGCGCAATCTGAAAATCTGCATACACTCTGCAGTCTCTCACACCACCCCTACCATTTCTCAGTCAAGGCTGTTCGACTGAATAGCAGAATAAGTTGATGTAAAGGATCAACTCTTTTAAGGCTTTCATCTTCTTCCGGTGGTTCCTCCCCAGGTTTCTTTAGGGAAAAAGAGATTTTAAAAGTATATTCAATTATCTATAGAGAAAAATGTTTCACTCTGTGCAATTTATTAAACATTAAATACTTGCATATGTAATTTTGGTTTGGACAACTAGGAAGAAACAAGTTTGAAGCAAAGTATGAAAAGCCTGAATCCTGACTGTGTTTACAACCATGAAGACTTACAATGACACCATTTGCAAAGCTCTGGATTTCCTCTCCTCATAAAAATTAACCCCCTTCCCTAGATTCTGAAAATCTTTTACTGCTGTTATCCAGAACAAGTAGTAACCAGAAGCCATCATTTGATATTATATTATATGTTCCTCTCTATGTTAACAAGCTTCATCAGCTAAAAATTGGAATCCTCTAGAATCCAAGTCTTATGCTAGGTATAATGTTTGCTGAGGAACTGAGAGGCTTTGAGGGAGAAGAAAACCAAACTTGAAGCTCACCAATAATTTTAGACAGAAGGAGCCATATCTACCAACAACAGTAATGCTGGCAGATGTAGAACTTTAGAAGATAACAAATCAATAATGTATAAAAAAAATTACATATCATTCAGTAATATATATACACACACTTCTTTTTTTCATGTGGTTATTTTGCTTTCAGGTTTAGACAGCTCTAGTTAGTTCACTCTAAAAGAGAAAAGTAATCCTAAATACTATAATGGCAACCACTGAAGCAGTGTTTTGAAAAGAATCTATACAAAATCTGTCCTCTGATTTCTTGTCTTTTGCCAAAAGACATTTCAGAAAGTAAGTTTTGCATATCAAGTTATTAACAAAATTGCTTCATCCAGACATATTTTTCTACAAAGCATCTAGTAGCCTGAAGAAAATTGGTTGCATAAATTATGCCCAGTCTTCTTCCTTGTTTTCATCTAGCTGTATACAATAAAATACAGATAAAAAGAATTCCATGCATTGGTAAGACCGCACAAGTAAGAAATTATTATGATGTTCGATGTTATCTGTTAGCAATAAGGAAGGGTTAGCCACACGACAGATAAGGAAAAGAGATTTTTTTGCCTATTAAGAAAAAAATTCTATGTGCTAGTGTCAAATACATTTCTGTGGGAATGCTTATAGATCTGTATGTGTACTATGTTTCATGTGTGCCTGTGAAGTCACCTTTTCCACTCATCTGTACCAAACATGACTGGTTGCAGCTAAGAATACACTTTAGTTGACGTATATGCAGAATGATTGTTTCATATGCTAGTCTATGATGGCCTTACAAGGTTCATTTCACATTTTGCAATATGTGACAATATTTTCAGTATCAATAATAAGATCTGAACAACACAAATTATAACTCTAGTTATAACTCACCATTATGGAGGTCTTCCCCTGCTCTTTATTTCAATCGCATTTAGGATGCTGACCTTTCTCTTTAAATGGCAGCATTCTCTATTTGGCAATGTTATCAAACAGAATACCTCTCTAATGTTGTCAAAATTGATGATGCAAAAGGGTAGAATTTGCGTTAATGTTTAATACAAGTTATTAGTTTTCATAGATTTAATTCAAATTAAATGGAGGATCAAATTCACCAATGACCGAGTTAAGAAGAACTCGTTATTAAGCATAGCATGAACACTAGAACCAAATGATTTTCTGACATTTCTGGGAAATAAGTAGTCTTAATTTTCAATATTTTGAGACATTTGCCCTACAGTTATTTAAGTGAAAAATAAAAAGCTTTAACTGAATGTAACATAAAAGAATAAAAAAATAAGTTGGGTAAGTTTTAGTTGCTATTTCTAAATGTTGAAGATTTAAAAGACTTATGTTTTATATAATCTAATTATTAAATGTTTATTAAATATACTGTTCTTTTAAATTATTATGTCCAATAATGCCTACCAACAAAACTAACCAATAATTTTATCACAAAAGCTTAAGTGTTCATATAACCTATTTAATTAAAGCAGAAGCTTTTCAATTATTAATAAAGATAGTATTAAACATCCTATGATTTTAATAGCAAAACTTAAAAATCTAGTTCCCTGTGAGACTTGATCTATTGAATCAGAATTAAGAATCAGGAGAATTAAGCTAATCAAATAGAGGACTTGTGCATACATTTTTGCTTTAATATACAGAGGCAGAAGAAGTATTTCCACTTTTGTATAATAGATTTAAGGACAGAAGATTGAGAGAACAAAGTTTAGTCTAGTGCTCTGCTTTAGGGGACGTAAACACTCATCCCCCATCTCCCAGAAAAAGCCCTTACCACAGGTCTATAAATTGCCTGGATCTGGCAAAGTCAGGAAGGAGGTAGTTTTTACTGCATTTCTCCCTTTAAATTATCTTTACTTAGCAGAAAAGAGAGTTCAAGATTGTCAGAGAAAGAACATACTATGCCATACAACATTGTAGCTTTCTGACTACAAGAGTTAAAGGACAGGAAGTCTTGGCTATAGTTTTTGGGCCCTGGATTGTTCCAGTTTTCTACCTAATCTGTGAACAGTTCAGATACTTCAGACAACCCTTCAAGCTTACACTAGAGAACCCAAGGCTCCTCCTTTCTCCCCTTCCAGAGGAGTTCTGCCACCACAACCTGGGCTGTGACTCCATCTTGACAGTCCAATAAATCTTTAATTCTTTGCTACACCAGGGTACAGTTTCTCTAAGAAGGACAGAGGACCAGCATCACACCCACATCTTTCATGAAGTCCACACAACAGTCTGGGCAAGCTCCACAGAACTGAACAGTAGAACCTCAAACTCTCACCCTCCAGGAGCGTGCTCTAAAGCAGCAAGAATGTCATAGAAATTTATTTAAAAAACAGATTTATTTAAAAAACAGTTTTGTTTGCTCTTTTTTTGAATGGAAGGTGTCATACATCTCTCCTTAAGAGAGTGCTGGAGACACATTTAGCTGTATGCTTGACTACACCTGTAGTCCTTTACTAAAGGATGATATAGCTGTGTTTACATCTTCTCTAAGACAGTTTTTCACATAAGCTACCTGCTGGCAAGAAGTTCTTCATAAACTTAGCAAAGATATGGTTTCATAGAGAAGGTAAGGAGACAACCCTTTATGTCAGAGTGTAACCAAATGATTATGCTGGGTAATTTCTTTACACACATACCTGCACATAATAACACACATGCAAAGAGCCATGTTGTTCCACTTTCCATATTTACACACACATGCTCTCAACTGCTAAAACATTGTATTTTTGGCAATGAACCTGCATTATTTAAAACATTTGCAGTGTGTTGGGACACATGAAGATATCAGTTTAAAAGGTTGCATACAAAGTAAGTATTTGCAGAAGTCTTTTGCTTTTTCACAATGCTTGATCATACAATAAGGATGCCACAAGAAAGGAATTCTGCATGAGTGCGGGGAAAAATGAACTTCCATAGTTTGCTTGTGTTGACCTCATTGTTACTGACATTCCTTTCATTATTTTGATCCTTATTTTCAAAAGTGTTCACAACTTGGGTAGCTGGTTTTAAGCATAAGCTTTAAACAGTAAAAGCAAATTATTGTGAGTTGGGTTTTTTTCTAATAGCAATTTTCCAGTTAGCTTCCTCTCTCTTCATTGTGGGGAAAGCCTGCTCTCTGCAATAAAGATTGATGCCAGACTGTGTTCTGTTGGACCTCCCCAGGGACTGAATCAATTCCTAGAACTAGTTCTTGCCCAACTTTCGAAAGAACTACCTTTCTGAGAGACAATTGTAAGGGGTGAGAAGACAAGACTACTGAAAATCCCCCCAGGGATTTACCAGGCTGAAGACATGGCTCTAACACTTTACTGTTGGGAAAAATCCTCACCTCCTTGACAAGAGGATTCTTCTGCGAAGAAGCAGCAGACTCTGCTTCTGAGGGACTGATCAAACTAAGACTAGAATTCCTCTGGTTTCATATTCTAACCTTTTGACTTAAATGGCTTTAATGTGGGTTGTGAAGTCTTCAAATACATAAAGGTTAACTGAAAAGAAAAAAAGGGAATAGGCTGTTCCCCTTCTCCACTGGGAAGAAGATAAGAGATAGGGGAATGACAGCAACTGGCACGTAATTTAGACAAAAGTTTAAAAAGCTTTATAAAAGGTTACTGAAGCCCTGAAGCAGATTGCTTGAGGGGATTCTGGAATCTCCACCACTTATAATTTTTAACACCTGTCAGAGTGACTTGGTTATAGCTCTACCTTTGGGCAGAGGTAGGTTAGATGGTATATCTTATGTACCTCACAGACTTATAATTATCATTATACAAGGTGAATGTTAATCCATAATACATTCCCACGACCCTTTGCACCCAGACGTACTGCTAAGTCTTCTATCAGTTTGTCTTCAAAATAGTGTTCTTCTGTTTCAATCCAAGATTTATCATAGCCTTGAAGAAAGAGATTGACGGCTCGGTGCCTAAAAAGGGACATTTAAAACAAAAGCTGTAAACTTAAAGAGAAGATTTGGTCAATATGAATTTCATTTATCTTGAAGAACTGTCCAGTCATTACCACTACCATTTAAAAGGAAAGAAAAAAAAAACCCATTTTTTCCAAACTCCATGACATTAAATGGATGATGAGTCTAAGGGAAAGAGGGTAAGCCAATGGTGATGTTTACTGTTGTTTGGGGTTTTTTTCTTGAGGATTCAATGCAAAATGGACTGTGTGACAACCATTTCTCCATAAAGAATTTTATCAATCATCTTAATTTTTTTAAACAACTGCCAGTCTCATATACTAAAATGGAAGAAAATATACAGGAATGTTAGTTATGTGCAGCTGAACTACTTGTTAAAGTAAGAACAACTACAGATGGAAATATCTTTGTTCTATTTTCCACCGTCATGGCAGCCTCATTTCAAGCTAGTATGATTCTCATGCCTTTGTGCTTCCTGGGACATACTTTATGATTCATTCTACTATCTATAGTAATAGTAATAATATGCATACTGGGGCGGGGGGTGGGAGAATATTATGGTGTTGAAACAATCAGACACAAGTGTTCTGAAAATTATTTCTAGCAATTGCATGAAAAAACAGATGTCTTTACTTATTCTGAATGTTCATTCCTTCCAGAATCTCAGGATTCTGAAACTTGCTTGACTATAGATCTCATTCTCTATTGAACAAGAAAGCGGGAAATGAGTCACAGGAAAAGGTGTGAAACATCTAGAGTATGTGCATATATTTCTTATCTAATAGAATGCTCTTCCCAAAAGTGCACAATAAATAGACAAGTTTTCATATAAATAGTATCAGTTTATTTCCTGCAAATAGAATATTTAGCATCTAATAATGAAGGTAACTCTGTATTTCCAGAGGTACAGCATGGCTTAGGAGGAAACATCTCCCAAGGTGATATTACAGTGACACCAATGTGTCTTTCTGCATTTAACTCCTATGAAAGGTCTCTACTTTTCAGAAAAGAAAACATATCAGGAGGAACAGGTGGAATAACAGCAGGAGGAGAGAACCAGTAATTTAAAATTATACTTTTTGTTATTCTTTTCAGAAGATATATTAGAAGAAAGTAATTAGAACTATTAAAAGAAAGTAATATACAAAGTACATTACCATGCAGTTTATCAATTACTGGTTTACATGTTTTTCTTCCTTTCAATCGTGCCAAATAGCACTGTATGAACATAAATGTGAAAGATCGAACAAATATAACTCCTACCTTGGCAGATTATACAATGGTGCCATTCTAAAGCAGGCAACTACTGCTCTTTTCCTCTGTTTAGACAACAGCTTATGCCACACTGCTTTTTTGGACCGCTGGGGATGCTCAACCTGTTACATAAAACACACGTGGAAAAATAAACAATGTGGCAATGTCCCTACTGTCTAGGCATAGTAATAATAATAATAAAAATGTGAGGTAATAGATAAATCAAGTGGAAAGACAACAGAAGAATAATAAATGGAAAAAAGTGTTCTAGACAGAGTTCAAGTGATCTGCCAAATTGTAGAACCAGAATTTAGAAAAGAAACTTAAAAGCAAAAATTTCCCTTTCCTTGTATGCTGTAGATATTCTCCTTTTTTTACTTCATCCTACTTCTTATAACTTTTAGATAGATTATTATCATCATTGAGGCCATGTCTCAGGGAATCTTAACTTTTAATACAAAGAATCTTCAGTCTTTCTATCTTTTATATGTAACCTTTTACATATGTACAAGTAAATTGTACACCTTCACAGTGCCTCAGACAATACTTTTAAAGGAATTGTCTTAAATACAATTACTCTTTTATTTGTAATATTTACCATGAACAGCTACAATGGAAAGGAATTAACTTTAAAAAAGAGAGACCGGCACGAAGACTTAGCTAGGACTAAAGCCCTTCCATGAATCTGTATAACTGGAATGAACATAAGATATTCTAAAACACTTCAGCAACACTTCATAATATTACAGCTCTGTCTTCACATATATTCTCTTTCTGCATCCTGGCTCTACAGTAGCATGAGATGAAATTAGCTGTGCTCCATCCTCATCTTTTGCTCTTTCAGTTTCTTTTGTTCCACCTTCCACCCTTGTTTCCATCAGAAGAAAATTACTGTTGTGGTCCAGAAGAGTAACTGCATGCAACAGTATATAGCCTGACTGGATAACTGGGAACTATGCAGGCTGTGCTACAGATCACACCTTTCCCACAGCCTCGTCACAGTTTTTACGATTTACTTCACAACTGCTCCATAAAGTTTATATCATTTGATTTAACTGACACAACTCTTGTAGAGTTAAGGGGATGATGTCTTTTGTGTGGGTTGTTTGTTTGTGAGGGTTTTGTTTGTTTCTTTTATAGACAACTGCACTACTGTAATAATAGCTCCTCTGTCTCCCAACATGATCAAGGGAGTCAATTGAAGCTACTATCTCTAACCTGAAAGACTTGGTGTTTCTCCCTTGAAATAAAATAGAGCATTTTAGTTAAAACATGTAGTGATGATGTTTATGTAGACTCAATATTCAATCCAAACATAGTTATCCAAGGGAATTTCTATAGTTTAGTGAAATAATAAAAAAAAAAAATATTCTTAGTTAAACAATAAACATTTAATTAAACAGACTAAAATATTCTCAGGCATTCAGTGAAATGGATAATTACACTTGTAAGATTAAATGGTGACATTCTAAAACAAGTTCTTTCCAAAAGATAAAATACAAATGAAAAATGTTTGTTAAGAGAAAGGATAGAAAAGTGTTCACTGCAAATATATTTACAGTCACAAAGTCAATATTAATAATTTAGAAGTCAGACAAACCCAAATGTGAAATTAGATAATTAGTAATATCTCCAGAAACAACTATAAAACTCTCTATACTTTCCCAAAAGAAATAGCCTCGGCCTACGCAAGCAGTTCTCTGAAAATAATAAAAACAAAGAAGTTAGCTGTGCATGGAAAGAAAATGCAAAGAATGAACTGATCTTTGCCAGTTCAATAAGGAAAGCGTTCAGAGTATGTATATATGGAGAACAGAGTATTTGCATACGGAGAGCAAAAAACTACTCAAGACTATCATAAAAACAAACCCAGTGCTCACATATTCATTTTTTTTAAAGACATTGAATTATCCATTCAGTAACAAAAGGACCTGAGCACTTGTCTACAGATGATAAGTAAAGCTGGGGAGCCAAATCTTTAAACACACAGGTGCAAAGTACCCAAAATAAAAGCAGCCAGCATTTACTTCACTACAAGTCATTGTTTAAGTCTGATCAGAAGGACTGATCTGAAATGTCGATCTGGTATCACAAGGGGAATCCGTCCTGTTCTGTACAACTACTGAATTCTGTACCTGTGAGCTTGATCCTATGACAGAGTTTCTAGCTCTTTTTCTCTCTCTCCTCTACTCTTCCTTCTTCCTCACAGCCACCATATATCTTTTCAAATCAACACCCATTGTTCTGTCTGTCTCTCTAGTAGACTAACCGTGGGTGCCATGGATTTACTTCCATATTCTATAACTTTTTGCTTGCTCCCCACATATTCAAAAACAGGTAAAATTTAGTGACTCCTCTCCATCCTCTTCTATCAAACTGTGTAAGGCTGCTGAACTTGAAGCAAGTCCATATTAAGGCTGGCAAACTATATGAAGAAGAGTTGTGCGATGCAACAGCCTGGACACAGGTATTCATATCAACATTGTGCATTTGAAGATCTCTGAAACTCACTTTTAGCAATCAAGCACTGCACAGTGTATATACGAGCACTTTCATATCTCTCTCTGATTCCTACTTGACTGAACCAGTGACCTCATCACAATATGGAAACTTCCTGACACAGGGTCTGAAAAACTGTGCCAAGCTTCTGAGTGAAACCAATTAATCTAATGACAGAGTAAGAGAGCCTTCAATTCCCAAATGTTCTTTGAAAAGGAAAAAAAAAAAAAAACCCTGAACAAATTTTATATACAGTCGGTTTATAGTCTATGGTGTAACCAGAAGCATTCATCTCTGCCACTAGGAATACCCTTGAAGCTAATATACTATTGCTTCAGTACATTTTAAAAAAGGAAGCCTAGAAAACACAGAACAAATCTAAAGTACAAAATATCTAATAATTCAGAAAGTAAAATGGGAAAACTAAATTTTTCAAGTAGTCCTTGACTTGTAAAATGTACCAACATAGGGGATTTTTTTTTAATTTCAAAATTTAAAGAATTAAAAACTGAAAGTAATGGACTCTTTCTTCCTCCTCTTGGGGAGGAAGAAACCAAAATCACAAACAACCAAACACACTGCTGCAAATACACTGTATGATCAATATGACCACGATATTGGATTACAAAACACAAGGCAAAGCATGTAAACAGCAGCCATCAAAAGAAAGAAAAAAGAATATAAATACAGCAGGTAAAAGTATAAATTAAAGGCTGAATGCTTTTTTTTTTAGATTAAGAAGCAATGGAATTGGGAAAATGTGTCTAACCTGTTCCAGGTGAAACAGCACATTAGCGATATCAAGGACCCTTTCCACAGTCTTCTCTGGATCTGAGGAATCTTCAGTCCTGTTTGGTAAATCTTTGTAAAGTGCCATCTGCCACCTAATGGCGGGATCCTCAAGCTGCAGGAGAAAGATTTCACATGTCACTAAGGCAAAATGTTCCAAACATAGGGTCAAAGAGTTGAATTAGTACAGAAACTGCTTCAAAGGAGAACAGAAGCACTTTATATGGCTAACCCACACATTTACTTGGCTAACCCATAGAGTGTCCACTGCGCTGACTGGGAGAACAAAACTAAAGACTGATTTGTGCAATGTTTCTTGAGACCTTCCAGAGGACTAAAAGTCTAATAATCATACAAAGAGCAAATGTTCATGGGCCAACAAATAACACTGGCACCAGCAATAAATATATTATTTGAGGAAAAGTAATGAATACGAGGTAGGCAGACATAACTTTGTACACTGACTTTCCACTTATTAAACCAAACAACAATGAAATTGCTGCTCTACTTGTTGGGATTACTTGGTTTTCAGTCATGGAAATTAGTAATATTAGTCTTATTTATGTCTAATTTTTTTCATTTTAGGTTTTTTTAATTGTTAGAAAAATCCTAATTTTACTGATTACTTGCTAAAAAAATGAAAAGTTAATTTATGAAAAATGAATTCAAGATGCATTTTCTTATTAGCCTACAAATTATAAAGAACTGTATGAAGCCAAATGTTTCCTCTTATTTTTCTCTTGACATTTCATATTTTCCATTTCAGTGCTCTGTGATTCTCTGTTTTACCATTAGCAATCTCTTTTTTGGTTCATTTTGTGTCCCCAGTGCTCCTGCTAATCAACACTGACATAACACACTTTGCAACCATTTTTTGTGCCATGACACTGAAGACAAATGCAAGGTGCAACCCATTTTACTGAGAGCTGTGGCCAGTGATCATTCCTGATTGTGCAATTTAGGTTTAAGTCACACTGGCCTGGATTCCTAGAACATTTAGGAGCCTAAACTCTACAGAATCAAACAGGGATTAAACTCAACACTTACTTTTCTAAAACATCTTTGTGGATCCAGATTTCAATTTGTGCCTGAGACAATAATGCTAATTCACCTCCACAAAACATCTTATGATACACAGTTTACCAAAGTTCCAGGAATGATTATAAACTTACACAGTCGCTCAATAATAGCTTATTACAACCTAGAAAGCCACAATTGGCAGGCATTTCTTCCACCTTTCGGCTTTTCCATTTCTTAACAACTGTCACATCCACAGTCTTTGTGTGAGCATTTGACTGGATCATCATGAATGGATAGTCCACAAAAGACTTTTTAATCACAGGTGGAGATGTCTTTTGATCTGAGGTCTCCTCACATTCTATCAAGGTACAGCTTTTTTGTATAGGTAGTTTTCTAAGGGTATGAGTAGTTGACAATTCAAGGTGTGAATTAGCATGGCTGGAAGAAGATTTTGGTGACTTGAGCTTCATCCATGTCAAAATGAATGCAAGTTTCGTCATCAATTTCTTGAAATAAAAGGCTCGGTACTGAGTAACAACATGCAGGCATGCAAGGAAAGGAAAGACAGAAACAGGGTGAAGACAAATGTAGACAAAGGTAGACAAATGCATGAAATAGACACCACAACATTAATAGCTAAAGATCCAGAAGGATGATTCTCAAACAGTGCAGTTTCCCAAAAAGAAATCCAGATAAATTACATTTTAGCTCTAACATAAATGACAAAGTATGGTGTCTGTGAGAAGCAAAAGTGGTCAACAGAAAACACCATTTGAAGGAAGAATATTGCTATGAAATAGCAATAGCTGGAAGAAAACCAGCCTTTCCGAAAAGTAGTATTTTTCCTCTGTTTTGAAAGCCACATACACAAACACCATTATAACTAAGTTACATATTAATTCATAACATTAAATAATAATTTAAATTTATAAGACCATTTGGCCTACTACATTCCTTTTATGTCTGACTCAATCAGGCAACAAAAAGGTAGTGCATGCATATAGCATAATGCCATCATTTTTCTTAACAAGAAACAACATACTCAACTGTTTATGACGTGTACTTGATTCACTCATAACAGTGACGGAATATTAATGACACCAGAGAATTACGGAATAAATTATATTGTACTTTGGAAATAACTACCAAATTTAACCTTATACGCTATACTTTTAAATAACTAAGTTATACATTTAGGTTTAATGTGGACTCTAGAATGTGTCAGTGCTAAATGATTCATGAAAAGATATCTTTCGAGCCACTGAGAACAAACTATTTAGCAATAGATAACAAATCATAACAAAGATAATAAATACATAATAAATTGAAGTTTTGAAATCCTAGAAATGCCGTATTTTGTCCATAGTTGAGTTGACTACTTTTCACATACAGGTCAAAACCAGAGCTTTTCAAAGCTAATAAAGCAATATGTAGGTAGCTGTAAAATAAAGCTAGATACAATAGCTATTTAGCTTTGTTAGCTATGTTTTATGTCGCTCCCTTTCAGAATGTCATCTTCCACTGGGAATTAGGAAAATCCAAAGCCACTGCTGAAAAGCTGACAACTAGAAAACCTGTCAAAGTGTGCTTTGGATTAGCTAAGATTACTTCCTTCTTAATTATCAACACACTGTGAAATTTCATCAATATAAGAAATGTAAAAATACTTTTATTCTCATGTGTTAGAAACAGAGGAGGTGATATGTTGCTGTACAATAGCAAACTTTTAACTGAAGCAAAGGAAGTTTCTGAAGAGAAAGTACACGTCAAAGTATTAAGAAGTATCATTACTCCAAGGCAACAAAGCAGTAACAGACAGAAATTTCTTAATAGCAGTATGCAGAATGTAACCCCAAAGAAACAAAACAGAAACTGAAGTATTTAAAACAGGAGGACAAGTGCTAAGAAGCAGCATGAAATGCCAGGCAAGGCTTACAACTGCATGGCTCACAAAATGATAATATACACATACTGAAAATATCAGAACAGAAATACCTATCTTCATCATTAAGAAAACATTACTGATGTTCACATACAAAATCACAACACATTTAAGGTTTGTATGTTCATGGTGTGCATGTTGCTTAAGTACTGTTGCTCATTAAGATCTTCATAAACGCTCTTTTCTTCCTAGTACTGTGCCTGTGTGGTCTCTTCTGCTTCTCAGTACATAACAGTATTTGCTATGTAAGGATAAGTATCTCAAGCTTCATTTAGAATTTAACCAAATCTTTTGTTTTCAGTCATAAACTTTTCTATGTACAATCCCTATAATTTAAAACTATTGGACTATTATTGATAGTATTTTATGAAAAACACTAATTGTTAGCTTTGCAAAATGATGTATCTTCCTGTGAGCTCCCAGAAACTCCAACCTCCTCATAATCTTGCTTGACATTGCAGTGATATACAGAAAACATAAGATGGGAGAAAATTAATCTTCATATATTATTCAGGAAGAACCATCCCATTACCAAGTCATTTAAAAAAAAAAAAAACAAAACAAAACCAAAAACGTTTATTGCCATGCACTGAATTGCAGTGGAATCTAGACTTCTGGATGATTCTTAAATACTCATTCAGAAAAAAAAAAAAAAAGCCAGATTTCCAACTCTCATGTTTATTCTCTTGTAACCACTTAATGAGCACAGAAAATACTAGCTAGTTTTTTACTTAAGGTGAATAAACCCTAGGGCAGGGGGAGGAGGTAAAGGACATTCCTAAATAAAGCACCATCCATAGGTCCAACTCCACCTTCCTTCAACAGAGAAGAAGTGTCCATCATTTTATTACACTTCTGTATTATGGCTTCTTCTTTGTCATTATTTGAAGCATTAATAAAACAGTTCAACTGCACTTGGCCAGTTCAGAACTTTTTCCCTAGGGCTATTCATCTGGCACTAATTGGTATTCAGTAACAAAAATCTACGCTTTTTCCAAAGTACTTTCTTTTCCCTAGGCTGAAAAACAGGAACAAAACTGAGCAAAGTGGAGATTTTTCACTTCACAGAGTATGCCAAAACAGCAGTTTCCTTTTCCTTTACACTTCAAACTGATACAAAGTAACTTTGAGCATTTTGCAAATTTTATCCTGAATAACAGACAGTTTAAACAGTGACAAACCTTGCTTCTATCTCCAGTTTCATATTAATGGTGTGCATAGGCAGAGATTTGAAGGGCCATGTGTTACTGTATATAATGCACATATAAACACATTAAAAACTTAACATTTAACAATTGACATGAACAAGTTACTTGACAGAAGAGAAAAAAAGAATAACAAGTTATCCTAACAAACCAAGGAAGGTTGTCATTATATGGCACCAACCAATGAATTCAAAGGAAGAAAAATAAGGTTTAAAAACTGCGTATAGATTACCTTGCCCTGGAGATGAAGATTACTGCGAATGATATCTCGTACTTCATCTTCAGTATCTTTCTATGAATAAATTAAAAATCATATAAATTAGGAATAGAAGGTAATGAAGAAAAGATATTGTTCATATAAATGTCAACCTTGGGCTTAGCTCAGATGATGAATAAAACATTTTCCTCAACCTCAGTGGCAATACGTCTTTTTTGTATCAGGCCAAAGCTAGCCATGTCCAAGCTCACAGGAACAAGGTCTGGACGGCATATTTGTTCACAGCAACACACTAAAAGCAATTCTGGATAAAAATTACTAGTATATATGTATATATACTTTATACCAAACTTTAACCAAAGTTTGACCAAATGAAACCAGTATCATGAACACAGCCTTCTCCGATTTGATTTCTGTTTATTTTGGAGATCATTTATCCCTTATAAACATTCAGTTTAGCTGTCTGAAGGTCATATAACCCACTAGGGTGTATAAAGTATCACTGAGAAAGGAGTATATTCCAATTTACAACACATTATTGCACTGTGAGTTTACTCCTAGAAGAATCACTTTTAAATCAGTCTATCCCTACAGAAATTCTTGCATTCACATGAGAGTGATCAAAAGAAATTAGTTATTATATTGGGCATAGAAGTTAGGAAACATCCAGTTCTTATTTGCATTCATAAAATATAACAAACATAATTTAGCATTAAAAATTAAGAGACAGAAATAACTTTTAATTTAAGAATGCCACCTCTATTCATATACTGATCATTTAGAAAATAATTATGTACAAACTGAAATGTTTTATGTCCTGAGAATGAGAACAATATGTAGATTATTATTTACCATAGTGATCCATTTTGCCTTTATATAGTCTTGATTATTTGTCTCATGCTGTAAGAATGAGCATGGGGGAAAATATTCAAAGAACTTCATTAGTAAAATATTTCCACCTTTTAGAAGTGCAAAAAGAGCACCTACCATACTGAATCGATTTTTGGCCAGTGCAATTAGCTCTTGGTCTCCAGGGGCACAAATGTTTAGGCCAATAGGAAGTAATCTCTTCAAGGCTGCCACAATGAGAGAGGTCTGCATAGAGTACCGGTCACCTTTTCGCTTCATCTTCTTCCTCTCCTGGTCAGAAACTGCTGCCTGCAGCATAAAGCAAAGATGAAAAAGAATCCAATATTAAATAAAAGAAGTGTACTAGCAACTTTGAATTGTCTCTGGTTAGACAATTTCCTTACTACCTATACAGCTGCAACCCCATCCAACAGAACTGCCATTATATCATTTTCAATATTTTGCACCATTATCTTGAAAGTCCACTGTGTTTCTCAAACGATCACGTTTAGATTCTCAACCCAGTGTTTGCAACAGATATTGTTAAAAAAAAGAAAAAAAAAGTGCTTTTCTGGAGGAGTCCTGTCTCCTTTCCCTCTGCAGAGAGAAAAATAGGAAAAATTTTACACTACCTTGGACATCTTAGATTTGGTGTCACTGATAAGGAAAGACATGTTGTTGATTTCATTTTGTACCACAAAGTTCTGCTCTTCCCTTTTGAAATTCTGGAAATATATAGAAGATGTCAGTTAGAAGCACTTATAATATATGAGGAATCTATCTAAACACGTCTTAAATAAAAATATAAATTAACTGGAAATTTCTAAAATCCACAACATAAGACAAGGACAGAAAAGATTAATGGATGACCAATAATGGTCTTGAATTCTAGTTTTATTTACATAACATAGCACAGGGGGTTGTGTGTTTTTGGGGGGGTTTATTTCTTTTTTTTTTTTTTTTTTTCCCTATGTTAGAGAGAAAGTCTCATGTTTCTCTGGCTATGAAATGGCTATGATAAAAATCTCACTCCTCCTCTAATTTGGTATAAATATATTGTCTGGGTTTTCCATTACTAGTAAATAATCCATTTCATTTTTTTCCCCATTGAAAATCCCACTATATTCAGATACATAAGAAACTTTAAATAATAGACTGAACTTATGAATACACTAGTTATTTGATGATCTTGTTTCTGTGCACAGCAATGTTTATAAAAAATCTTACAGTCAAATTCAGACACGAGTACACAAATAATAAGGCATCTTGTTTCTCAAACTTGAGAGAATTGCAGTTATGGCAGAAAAGAAATTCAGTATAGACAACAGTCCACACAGAGATCCAATGCCTGCAAGTATTTAGTCTCTTTTGGGTTCTTTTTTCTTTTTGTTCCAGTATTCACACGAATCATGTTTGATTTTTATTTAAGCACTATCAGTGATGGTGCCAGATTAGGTTGTAATGCAGACCCCTTGGTTCTTGCATATGAACCAGAGGAATCAAACTTGAGAACCAAGGATAAATTTTGAAGAAGTGGAATTAAGAAGAAAACCTTAAATGGTAAAATTTACGATATACGAAATAGTATCATCTAGGAAAACATATTTTATTCGGAGAATTACTTGTAAGATAGATTTGCTACTTCCTTGCTCTTAGAACACTTACTGACTTTCCTTCATTCAATCCAGATACAGACTTAGGCTTAATAACTGAATTATATACCGTTAACTTTTATTATAGAAATACAAATCTACACTGCAACACAAATTAAGTGACTGTAAATAGAGCTGCACATTTCCTTCAGGAAAATCTTCTTCCACTAGTCGTGTTGAGGACCTCTCCACATGATTTTTATTGTAAATCTGTCAAGAGGTTCAAGCAGACAGACTGTACAATTTAGGAAAATGGAATTCAATGAGACAACCACCACTAATTTAGCAGCCATACATCCTGGTTATAAAAAGGCTTTGGGGGTGAAAATAACTAATTGGGGAAAAAAAAAAAAGGTAAGGACACAGACCTCAAGGAACTTAATATATATAAAAAGAAACAAACAAAAAACCCCATGACAAACAATGAAAAATATCTACAGTGTTACTATGCTACAAAACATCGATCAACTCAGGCATTTCAAAAGTGTCAGAAAACTGAAAGTTTTTAATAGCTTCCGATCTGCAGTTTCATGTCTGTCATTAAATGGTGTTTTCCCAAATGCAACCACTTAATAATTGATCAGCCTACTAAGAAACCTAATTAAAACAAGTATGTACCAAGGAATTACTTACATGAGACTTTGACCAGTAAATGAAGACCTCAGCCACCATGCGGAACAATTCTTCCGCTTCAGGGTTGGGCTCTTTCAGCCATTTTGCCCTAAAATTTGGTAAAAGGGTGGAAATGTGGATGATCCTCACTGGCTTTATGCTTTGAAATCAGTTTTCAGCATTTTACAAGCCAACAAAACCAAGCACGCATGCTTTTAATCCTTTTGGGTAGCAGTGGCTTTTTCATATCCTATTTCAAAACTCTTAAAATCTTTTTACATTAATCCTAGGTTTAATCCAACAGATTTGGATTGCACCTTTTTTTTTTTTTTTTGTTTTTTTCTGAAACAGACCCCAGCTCCTCCTAAAAGTCATAAAGCGTCAGCTTCAAGATTAGCAGGCTGATAGCAGCCTATGAGAGCTAGGCATATCAAGGGATAAGAGACGGTAGCAATAAGCAGGAAGATTTTATGAGATTCGTTGACCTGTTCCTCTCCACATACCTGTTATAGTCCACAAATCTAATCAACAAAGGGTAGAAGGCATAGAGGTCCCGTGCCAAAGTGGTGAACTCATCTAGGATGAGCAGTTCAGCCTCCGACATGTCACCTCTGCCTTCTGCTCTTAGATGTTCTTCATCCGATACAACCACTGCTGCTTTTTTCTTTAGCTTATCCATCAGTGGCAGGAAGTGTGTCTTTAAGAGCTGTGGCTTCGCTTTGCTTATGATGGGCTGGGAAAACACTATTTAAGGCAATGAATGTTATAATATATACCTGACCACAAGATATAAATAAAAACTTTTACCTTTCCTGGATCTTGTTTCTAGGCTATGGAGTAAAATCCTGCCCCCATTGAAATCAGCAGAAGTTTTGCCAAGAATTAAATGTGGTCAGGATTTCACACAGTCAATTCACTTTCTCACTTATGAGGGCAGAAGTTACACCTTCACAGACTAAGCTTGCAAGATAATAAAACTTGAAATGCCTCTTTATCGGTATTCCATCAGCCTATTGGTATTTGCCTGCAGAATTTTATTCAGTAATGCAGAAGTTATGTAATGGTGTGTATGGGTGGACATGTATATAGCTACATAGTGCGCACACAAGTTTTCTCAGCCACTGGCTCCTCTTTTGAACCTTGCTTTTTAGCTTGAGTGAAGTAGAACTGGAAAGCACGCTCGAGATATTTGCAAATCTACTGAAACAGCCTGCCTGTATTTCTTATGTCCATTAGGACACTGGAAGGCTTGTGAGTAGACAGAAATGAGACTGATTCAACCATCCATCAACCAGCCATTTGAGACTTGTTAGTACAAGCTTTTTGCAACTCTATTCATAAAAATGAATAAGTAAATTAGCATCTAGGCCCATTAGTGCAAAACCATTTGTAACATATCCATCAGATTACAAAGAATTTTAGGCAGTTACCACTTATCCTTAGAGTGCATCACATTACTAACCCTCAAAAGAGTAGGAATCCAGTCTGCTACCATGAATGAAATTACTGCTACAGTAAGTAGTGAAAAGTCATAGAAAAGCCTAATTGAAAAACTGAATTCACCACACTGAAGTGACTTTTCCTTACAGATTGTAACGTCGAGACATAAACTGGTCTTAAATAAATTTTAAGGTGTTATCACAATGAACTTAATGTAAGAATTACTAAAATAACAAACACATGCATTTCCACATTTCGTTGTAATAGATATGTTATGTATACAGCTTCAAAACAATATTTTAAGGATCCAGCACTCATACAGAATGACAAGGAACTGTGTAATGCCTGCCAATGGAAACTTGCTATATAATGAAAACGGGCTAAATAACTATAGTCCTCTAATTCAATATACTGCAAAACACGTATGTGCATGTGCTGGGAAAAAAGAAATAGTCTAATATACTTCTTATATTATTTATTAAGAGATTAAAACATACTGCTTACTCTGCTCTTTCTTTATACTTAATATTTCTGGTTCATCAAGATCTGTATTGTTTAAAAATATAAAAATATGAGTGTTGTCCTACTCCAGCTTTAACAGGTAAATACAGAGTAATTCAGTGAATATATATACACACACATATTCTGAATACACACACATATGCTTGTTTGTTTACTTATTTATTTATTTATTTTTACATCTTACCTGCTAATCTCTTCATCCATGCTCCTTCATCAATACCAAGGTTGTTATAGATGATTTTCAATATGTTACCCAACAGAGTGTTCATGTGCTCTGACGTCAAGGCTGTGCAACACATTTCAGCCTTGTCAGGGTTGTTTTCTGGCCCATGCTCCCACCAGTGTGACATGTAACTACACAGCATAGGCAGTATGACTTCCATGATATGTGGCATTTGTGTGTAACGAATACCAGACTCTGCCAGTTCCACAATTTCTTCCATTAGCTTCACTAAGGAAGGAATATTTGGGCAAACCTCTTCTACACTAGTAGGTAAATTGAGAACTATTGGAAAAAAAAAAATATTCAAAAATCAATAAACTAAGTCATAGAGGGGGAAAAATTATTTTCAATTGCTATTCCATACAACTTTTGTTTTCTATTTACATTTATGCCCTTCTGATCCAAGGGGAAAAACTCTAAACACAATACTAAAAAACAAGTACTTTCATGCCATTGAGTAATAAACTTTGTATATTTAAGCTTCAATAATAAAACTTTCTATAAGAAAAATAATTCCTATATGGAAGTTTCAACAATGTAATTATTATGGAATGAATTCAGAGAAATCAGATGCAGTTTGCTATATTCACAATAAAGCTTAAATTTCAGAATTTCTTCCAACATAAGCTTTGCAGTTGAGGAGACAAATTGATACAATGAAACACCTCTCCACAACACCTCAGATCAAACCTGGACTGTTAATAGAAGAAAAAAGATCATTGCCTGACATAATGAGTAGAGCAGACTCTGAGAAACTGACTTCTGGAGGTGAATTTCTGAATGTAAATGTTTACTTTTCAAGTTATTTGAATTATCAGTTCCTTCCTCTGAAAAGGCACTGCAGTTGCCTTTCTTTTTGGAGGCAGTTTCTTTAATCTACAAGTAAATATCTGTAAGCAAAACTACTAGCTCTTGAATGTCTAACATCCTAATGTACACATACAATGAGATATACAGATATCTATATATTAAAAATTTAGCCTGCAATTTGTGAATCGAAATGTTTTTACCAACACAGCTTAAGGTTAGTCTTTCTCCAAAAACAGTCTTTTCTCCTATTTAGACCCAAATACATTGTATACAGCCATCGCAGTTTCCTTAAAGCTTAATGCAATTTTGGAAAATAAAATGGAATTTCTGTTAAAAATCAATGAAAATACAGCTGATTGTCTTTCAAGATGTATTAAAATAGCTAGAATGTATATGTTAAGATGAATGTTGATATACTCAAGATAAGATACTAGAGCTCTTTGAAGAATAAACCTGGTATGCTCCCTTTTTTAAATATAAAGGTGAAGTTATAAAATGGATGCCACTATAAACTGGCATCTTATACACTGTCACCTATACATATCTGTGATATAACTCACACTAGCATATATGCAGAGTTTGTACAGTTCTACTGTAACTTCTATTTACCGTAGGAACAATAGTGCGTATGACCTTATTCAACAACTATGTTTTAGTATAAGAAACATCAAGAGTTTCAGAATGGAACAAAAAGGTATATGCAAAATAAACATACATAATGTTACTGGAAATTATCTGTAGTATCTTATAATTCAAACAAAGAAAAAATAATTTACATGCTACTTTGCAGTGTATTTTGTTTCTAAGGGTATATTATGTACTTAATACAGGCAAAGGTATTTGCTTCAATTGCAAGTATGTATGTTTTAGGGACTCAATATTGCATATGAAAACTGAGGAACTAAAGTTACTGATTAGAATACATAAGTTAATCATGATATATGTAATATCTGAGATACTAAAAATGTGCCAAGTCCCTTCAATAAATTGATTCCAAAGTGGTATTTTGAGAATGGTATCTCAAAATGAAAACATTGGTATCTTTAGAAATCTAAAATAATCGGTTTCACCAGACTTAGCCCATTGATTTAGGAAAGAAATACAACCAAGAGATTAGAAGAAAATTCTTGCACTATAAAATGTATGCAAAAATACACGTATTAAGGCAAGCAGCATTTATAGTGAAATCATTAGGTGAGTTTCTTGAAATACCTGCTCTGTCTCTCACGTTCTTGGTATTGTAAATTGAGTAGGTATTATGTTTGTTCAAATGAGTTTCCAAAAAAGCCACTGGAAAGGCACCTGAGAAAGCGGCCAAGCATTCTCCTAGTGCTGATCGTTGCCTGTAAATTAACAAACATCATTAAGTATACACATCTTTGATGACTGGTTACACCTCAGGGGAGTTGTATACAAGCCTTATTTTTATTCTAAGATGAGCTCATCTCAAAGAGACTACATTATTAGGATCATCAACACAAGAACAGGTAATAGAAATTGAAATCCATCAATCGTCTCCTAATATATGAAAGAAATGTTCAGACATACAATGTCAAAGGTGGCCTACTTAGCTGAGAGCAAATGAGGAACATGCAGGGACAACCCAAAGTCATCCTAACAATGCCTTCTGCT
Source organism: Balearica regulorum gibbericeps (assembly GCF_011004875.1). Taxonomy (NCBI): domain Eukaryota; kingdom Metazoa; phylum Chordata; class Aves; order Gruiformes; family Gruidae; genus Balearica; species Balearica regulorum. The sequence goes on along the minus strand of NC_046186.1, from coordinate 84,384,213 downwards.
CTATTACTTTCCTCTCAGCTTTACTGAGTTTATAATCTCTACCGTTAAGAAAAAGCTACTGAATAGACCAAGAGACTAAATACAACTATAATTTTATTTGAGTGATATAATTTCCTTTTTCTGAGAGACAGCAATAATCAGATGTTATTGTAGCATGAAAGCCCAGTTTTTTCAGGGAGTGGAAAATTGCTTCTACTGATCAATAACTTTGAAAGTTTTGCACAAAAACATTGTTCTAATATCTTCAAATATATGACAACATTTATTTGATAATCAAAATTCCTTAAGTGTGTCAAAATTGTAAAAAGCCTGTCTCTAGGAAGAAGTAAGTGATCCCCTGTCACTTCACTTGGGTCCTTCAGGGAACATTTAAAACTATTCTAATTTCCAATTCAGTTGATAGGAGCAGATTTTAGATATGTGAGAAATCCTTAGCTGCTGAAGCTGAGCCACAGAGATGACAGAAATCCAGGAGTCCTATGAACTTCTAAAAAGAAAAAAAAAAAAAAAGGGGGGGGGGGGGCCTCCAAACTGATCTTGCGTTTCACAAGATTCATTTTCAGCCCACAGTTTATCTCATTTTAGGAACTTCTATCCTTTCTAGATCTAACTCATTAAACTTGATTTTTTTAAATCAACTTCATCCCCATTATTTATCCTGTTTGCTCCTTCTTCCTTTTTTTCCCTTTTCATTAGGCCTTCATAAGCAAAGCATACATCCATCCCATACAGCTACAAAGAGCATGCTGCATGCTTTTCACTTGTGATAATGGTTGTAGACAACCATGCACAAAAATTATCACTTATGCTGATGTATTTCATCTTAACTACAAATCCTACATCATTTATTTGCCAAATACCAAACCAAATTAATTTTATATCACTTATGAAACTAATGAGACTTGGTTTTCCACAGATGTGTATTTTGGTACTTAAAAGCATTGGTCCCCCACCTTTCTTCATAATGTTTCCTATGATATTGCTACCAAGTAAGCAAGGATATGTCATAGGGATGGTCTGGAGTTATGCACAGGTTGATTTGCTAGACAGTGTACAGGTGTATGAACTTCCTAGATTACTGCTGCCAGTATCTGAAATGTATGAGCTCTGTGTAGCCTTCCCTCAGAACAGTGGTAGTCACTATAGGGTAACTATTTAGTTTTAAGAACTGAATTATCTAGATACCTCTATTTTTTGGCCCCATATGGTTTACACAGACCAAACGTAACTTGCAGGAAGGTTAGCAGATACACGGATGCACAAAAAAAATTAATTATAAAGCCTCACTTCCCTGGGTAATTGAGCTAGAAGTAGTGTGGTATGAGGGGCAAATTAAACTAAATTTAGGGTAATAAGAAAGAAATACACGTCACAACTAAACAATATATAAGGAAGAATTATAACAATAGCTGAGCTGAATGACGTATTCTTACAATTTCCCAGTTGAACCTCAAATCAAGGAATATTTTTTGTAAAGTCAGATAATTTTATTTGTATTTTTTTAAATTAAGAAATATATTTTGACAAACATATAATGCAACATTTTAGGTCTATTATAATAAATGCAGCTGCATTCAACCTAACATCTGAGCACCTTTTTTCTCTCAAGATATCTTTCCAACAATCTCTTCCTCTATTAATTTCTGCATATTCATGAAGCTAAATATAAACACAAATATCAAAAATAAAGGAGCACTTTTTCTTCTTACCGCTCTACATAGATACTCTTGCTGGTTCCCAGAGCATATAAACTGGCCAATATTCTGTAACAGGAAACCTGAACATCTTCCACTAAAGAGAAGAAAATAATAGGTATAAAGAGATTTTTTTCTTTGCAATACATTTCTGTAGAATTAAAATACATTTCTTTTGACAATAACTGAATTAATAGTATTAAGCCATCAAAGGCAACACACGGACATCACTCTCTAAATACAAAAAGTCTTCTGACCACTGAGTGCCATAGCTTTTACTCAAAACTTCCACTTACTTCAATACCAAGTTACCAGCTAAGACAGTAAACATATTTCATTAGTGCACTGACTTTCTGAAATTAATGGCATACCAACTCTTTACAGATAATATCTAATTCCTTAATCTGAGAATTTATTTAATAGCTATTTAACAGCTATAAAAAATGTGTCAGTGAATCTTTTCTAGTTTGTCTGTAGCACTTAAGAAAGTTTCATGGCAAATCAAACAAAGTGCTGAAAGTAAAAAAAAAAATAAAAATTTATTTACAAATGTAACAACACTGTTACAAAAGAAAGTCAATTCACATTACAAAAGAAAGTCAATTCTTTTAAATAGATATTTAATTCTTTTAATCACAGTTTATATTTTTTAAAATTTAGACACAGGTACCAGTTAATAACATGTATTTAATTTACACTTCAGACTAACAAAGGATTTAAAAAAAAAATAATCCTTTAGTCCTTACGAATATTTCACCAAAGCATGTTTTGAAATTATCAAATGTTTCATTCACAAAAATGTAAGAATAATCTTAATATCTATTTGAAAAAATGCTTTTCCAATGTAATCTGCAGTGACAGTGTAATAATAGTGTCAGTACCATCAAGGACAACACTCCCATTCTTTCCATATATATTTTTTTCCAGTCTCTCCCACAGCACTAATATCTTCCCCCAATATGCAGTGAAAAGTTGGGAGTAAAACAGAACTAAGACTTAATGGTCTGGGAGAGCCTACAAGTGCATCAAAGCTACATAGCCTGGCTCTTTACTATACCATGATTTTAGTTCGGATCATCTTGGGGTTGAATATGTTTATGTAATAACAGTAACCTCAGGTACACTGACACACCTTTGTACATGATCACGCCATGGAGTACTCTGTACACACAGCAATACTTTCAGGCACAAGCACCAGGTCAAGATGCTTGTCATCATAGTACAAAATAGGTAATCTTATTAACAAGATGTAAAGAGAAGTTGTGTGCAAGAAAAATTAGCCTTTCCAACTATGCTCTAGTCAAAATGAGTAGGCAAAATTCAAATTAACTATTATTTCTCAGTTCATGAATTCTAAATCGGGGGTTTGACACCCGTGTGATGTATGTACAATAGCTGATTAAGAATACCAACTTAAGTAGTAAAGTATCAAAGGCTAACTACTAAGTTCCAAATGGAATACCAGAGATCAAAAATTATACAAGGTATGAACACGTTGATGCCTGAAAAAGTGGTTTATGATGAACAAGTGATGTATGTCAACCCCACAGGTGACTTTTTCTGCATACTGTCACACACTCTTGAATTTTACAGGAATAATTTAATGAGAAAAGTGGATGTTTACATCTCACCACATTCAAATCCATCAACACATCTCCAGATTTTCAAAACCAGTTCTCTTACTGCTATTGTAAATAATAGTTTTCCAGATTCTAAAAAGAGAAAAGCTGTAATTTGACATTCTTTTCTTCTAGGTCCTTCTCTCAGTTATTTCCATAACTGAGTTAGCAATACAGAGCAGAATTGCCTCCTTTAGTGCAGTCTGGACACAGAATTACTAAAATATATAAAATTAGTTACGCGTTACAGACTGTAAAATTTTGTCTTGCAGAGACTGGGTTTGGGGAAATAAAGGACACTGAATCTGCCATAATGAGAATCTCAAGAGAAATCTCATATACAGAGTCTTATACGCATTCCCTTCTCCAGTGCCTGAATTCCTCAGGAGCTCCTCCCAATTTTCTTAAGGATCTAAGGTGCATCCACCCAAATTCCCCACTGGCTGAAAGTGAGTCAAGGTGCACATAGGACAGAATAACATCATTCTCGTAGTATAACCTCATTTATAGACAGAGCAAAGACAAATTAACTCATACAAGTAACCTTTCCACACAAGAAGAAAGTCACAGTAAATCTATGGTAAATGAAGCCTTCTGACTGTCTAATCACAGCCACATCTGCTTTAATATTTACACGAAGTGCACTATAACCTGCAGACTGTTCTAGGTCGATTACAGCAACGTTTGATTAAATCAATGACAATTTTGTCAAAATGACAGAGGATTTGTCCTTCTCTAATAGAACTGAGATTCTAGGAATGCTTACTACGTGACACTACAGATATGTTTAGTGGCATGGCACTTGTAAATAATACATACATATCAAGTCTTCCCCAAACTGGTGCTGTCCAATGTGCTCAAATAATGAAGATAGCACTGGCAGGAGAGCAACTGTGGTATAATTAATGATTTGTGTAACTCCCTTTGGCTGGTTTCTGCTGTGTGTAAATTGGCCTTGCTTAAGATTTTCCATTGTTTTCTCCAGATCCTCAGCAGCATTGTCCAAAAATGCTCTCAATGCCATCTTAACAGATTCCAGACCAGTTTTCATCACAGTCCTGTATATAGCATGCAAAAAGAACGAAAAAGAATATTCTAACAGACAAGCATGGAATAAAGCCTAATCTTGGCTTATATGAAATAGATAATAAAGATCTGAAGAAAAATCTTTCATCTTTTGATACTGTAAAATCTTCTCACAGCACAACCACCTACTGAAAAAGTGTTTGATAGGTATCCTGCAGAACACAAGGACATTTTATCTGGTGTCCCATTGAGAAAATAAAGTCTTTTTAAATTTATAAATTAAGTGATTCATTTGCCTTCAGAGGGAAAAAAACCCACTTAACAAAAAAGAAGAATGAGTAAGTCTGCAATTTATGACTCTAGGAAGAGAAGAACTATCTCAAGCTACAACTCAGAAAGTCTTCCCAACTATGACAGTCATATTTCTGCCTCCAGAATAAGGGCACCAGAAAGGAATGAGTAAAACCAACCAAACCTGTTTAAAATTAATTAAAGGCACTTATTACCTAACTATAACACCATAATCAGTTATGTAATGTTATAATCCAGGAGAATTATTACTTTATTTGTTTTAACTAGCTCAATTTCAGAGAACCTTTGTTTAAGGCAAGTATCCATTTAGGCATGTGTGAAATAAAACTGGGTGAAATTCTTTTGTAAATTGAATAATAGTCCAGGTTTTTTGTTTCTTCGCTTGTTTAACAGAATGAATACATACAGTTTCAATGGCAATATTTTCAAACTTTCAAATAACCTCCATGAATCCCTTAATCCTCGTCTAGAGCTATTTTTACTTCTCTACCAAGAGCTGAATTGGTGACCTCCACCTGTATCTGTTTCAATCTGTATGATTGCATAGAGCATGGACAATTTATGACAAAAAAAACCCAAGATATCGCAACCTAAAGGATTATCATGCAACAGCTGAGTCATATCAATCAACCATGATCATGACTCTACCCCATAGCAAATGGAAAGTAAAATTTGTTCATTTAAGCCACTGTGAAGATACTGAGAAAGAGCTACCTGCATGTAATCCAGTCAATCATTTGAGAGTAAATGCAAAGTGAAAAAATTACCATGGAGGTAGTTTAAACCATCATGTGTTGTTTCACAACTGCAAAGATCTAAAAGTCAACTATCAGCACAGATAGTTGACTGTACAGTTAATGAAAAGCAACATATTATCCTACAATATTTCAAGACTGTCTCATCCATAAACCTCACAATGGTTCAAAAGCAGCTCAATTTAACTTAAAAGTACCACTAAATTCAATGTAAAGGGTGGTTTTTGTCAAATTAGAGCATGAATTAACTTTGCAACGAAGGCACTCTATGACACAGATTTACTGCATTTCATGTGCATTTAACTCCTGGATATTTTTATTAAACAAAAAGTGTAAGCAAAATAATAAAATATTTCTAATGTTACTGTGGTTTTGGGATGGTCAAATGATTAAAACCAGATGAACTAACAGACAGCAGTTCCTGGATGTCATTGATCCAAACTGAAGTTGAAAGTGTAATCTACAAATATTTTCCTGCCAACCCCTAGTAATTAACAAGTAACTAACCTACTTTGCAATGGGAATTCTTTTCAGTACTATAACTTCTTGAGTTTTGAAATTCTGTAGCCTTACACAGGTAGTCCAAATCTGACTGCACATTATTTTCTTAAGTGATTTTCTTTGTACTTTAGAAAATACATTTGGTATTACCTCGCATCCAAGGTCTGGCCCAGTATGTGAAGACAGTTGACTATTGATGTTGCATCATTTCCTAAACAGGGAGGAAAATTATCCACCAATTAAGCTGAGCATACTGTATAGCATACCTACACACTGCTAACTGTATCTCTGGTTTTAATGAAAGAGTAAATGACAGCAGAAGAGCAATTGACCTTCTGCATAATTTTGACATTCAAGTTAAAAAACATGCAGTTTGTTGTTTTAGCCTTGTTTACACAAATGCAGTAACTAAAGGCAGTAAAGCATCTCTCATCAAATAGCTGAGGCAGTCAAGATGGAAGCACTTAAATGTGGGGTTAATTAGAGCTGCAGTGTATTGTCTGGTTTTCATTTAAGTTCTATAAATTTTGCTTTAATTGATTCAAGTTTATCTGAACATTTATCTTCCCCATAACATTTATCTTCCCCGTCTCAGTAACATAAAAGCTGTTAACTTTCGCAAGCTGCTATTGCAGGAAGAGAACATTCACATAAAATGTCACCAAAAAGGTTAGCTCCCTGGTGTTACCAATAGGCTGCAGCCATTTATAGCAGGATCAGGTGTGGCCCACATGAGTAACAGTCTCTGACATAATATGCATTTCCCATAATCGATTATTTTCTTCACACTTATGTTTGTAAAAGGAGAACTTACACACAACATGCTTTGTATGCATATGTACATCCCAAGATGTTGCCAAGTACAAGCGAGCTCTAAGTTCACTTTTTAAATCCAGGACAGATTTAGGCTACACAAATTTGACCTATAGCTTATTTAATTATTTTTTTTTTACATCTAAATCTCTGAAAAAACAAAAATATGTTTTCTTGCTTCTCTATATGTTTAAAGTTTCTCAAAAAAAAAAAAAAAAGAAGAAGAAACAAATGGAATGCTTAAGATAAGATAGATTTCTGAAAATACCGTCATCTGCATACAGTGTTGTGTTGGTTTTGCGTGGCAAGGTTTTGGTAGCGGGGGGGCTACAGGGGTGGCTTCTGTGAGAAGCTGCTAGAAGCTACCCCTGTGTCTGATAGAGCCAATGCCAGCTGGCTCCAAGACGGACCCGCCGCTGGCCAAGGCCAAGCCAATCAGCGCCTCTGTGATAACATATTTAAGAAAGACAAAAACAGTTAGAGAGAGCTTTTGCAGCCAGAGAGAGGAGGGAGAAGATGTAAGAACATCTGCAGACACCAAGGTCAGTGAAGAAGGAGGGGGAGGAGGTGCTCCAGGCGCCGGAGCAAGATTCCCCTGCAGCCCGTGGTGAAGACCATGGTGAAGCAGGCTGTCCCCCTGCAGCCCATGGAGGGAGGATGAGGGGGTGTAGAGATTCCACCTGCAGCCCGTGGAGGACCCCACGCCGGAGCAGGTGGAGACACCTGAAGGAGGCTGTGGCCCCGTGGGAAGCCCGCGCTGGAGCAAGCTCCTGGCAGGACCTGTGGATCCGTGGAGAGAGGAGCCCACGCCAGAGCAGGTTTGCTGACAGGACTTGTGACCCCGTGGGGGACCCACGCTGGAGCAGTTTGCTCCTGAAGGTCTGCACCCCGTGGAGGAGACTCACGTTGGAGAAGGCCGTGAAGGACTGTCTCCCGTGAGAGGGACCCCACGCTGGAGCAGGGGAACAATGAGTCCTCCCCCGAGGATGAAGAAGCGGCAGAAACACCGCGTGAGGAACTGACCGTAACCCCCACTCCCCGTCCCCCTGTGCCGCTGGGGGGGGGCGGAGGTTGAAGCCGGGAGTGAAGTTGAGCCCAGGAAGATGGGAGGGGTGGGGGGGAGGTGTTTTTAAGATTTGGCTTTATTTCTCATTCCTCTACTCTGTTTTGCTTAGTAATAAATAAGATGAATTCCCTCTCTAAGTTCGGTCTGGTTTGCTCGTGATGATAATTAGAGAATGATCTCTCCCTGTCCTTATCTCGACCCGTAAGTTTTTTTTTTCATTGTACCTTTTCTCCCCTGTCTAATGAAAGAGGGGAGTGATAGAGCGGCTCTGGTGGGCACCTGGCCCTCAGCCAGGGTCAACCCACCACAGTTCTTTTTGGCGCCCAACGTGGGGCACGAGAGACTCGAGATAAGGATAGTAATTGGAAGAGGTAACGGGCAAAACATTGACTGAACGTAACTTGAGAGTGATATATTTGTGAAGGGACTAGAGATAGATTTTGTGTGTAGATTGTCCACTCTTGTTTGGTGTTGTGATAGTGTTGTTTTGATGTTGGTGTGGGGAATTCTTTTTTTTTTCTTTTTCTTTGTTGATGTGATTAGTGTTTGTGAAGTTTTGTGTTGAATGTATATTTTAATGGTAATTCTTAAATATGTGATTCACAGAGGCGAGGGGTGGAATGTGTTGGTTTTGCGTGGCAAGGTTTTGGTAGCGGGGGGGCTACAGGGGTGGCTTCTGTGAGAAGCTGCTAGAAGCTACCCCTGTGTCTGATAGAGCCAATGCCAGCTGGCTCCAAGACGGACCCGCCGCTGGCCAAGGCCAAGCCAATCAGCGCCTCTGTGATAACATATTTAAGAAAGACAAAAACAGTTAGAGAGAGCTTTTGCAGCCAGAGAGAGGAGGGAGAAGATGTAAGAACATCTGCAGACACCAAGGTCAGTGAAGAAGGAGGGGGAGGAGGTGCTCCAGGCGCCGGAGCAAGATTCCCCTGCAGCCCGTGGTGAAGACCATGGTGAAGCAGGCTGTCCCCCTGCAGCCCATGGAGGGAGGATGAGGGGGTGTAGAGATTCCACCTGCAGCCCGTGGAGGACCCCACGCCGGAGCAGGTGGAGACACCTGAAGGAGGCTGTGGCCCCGTGGGAAGCCCGCGCTGGAGCAAGCTCCTGGCAGGACCTGTGGATCCGTGGAGAGAGGAGCCCACGCCAGAGCAGGTTTGCTGACAGGACTTGTGACCCCGTGGGGGACCCACGCTGGAGCAGTTTGCTCCTGAAGGTCTGCACCCCGTGGAGGAGACTCACGTTGGAGAAGGCCGTGAAGGACTGTCTCCCGTGAGAGGGACCCCACGCTGGAGCAGGGGAACAATGAGTCCTCCCCCGAGGATGAAGAAGCGGCAGAAACACCGCGTGAGGAACTGACCGTAACCCCCACTCCCCGTCCCCCTGTGCCGCTGGGGGGGGGCGGAGGTTGAAGCCGGGAGTGAAGTTGAGCCCAGGAAGATGGGAGGGGTGGGGGGGAGGTGTTTTTAAGATTTGGCTTTATTTCTCATTCCTCTACTCTGTTTTGCTTAGTAATAAATAAGATGAATTCCCTCTCTAAGTTCGGTCTGGTTTGCTCGTGATGATAATTAGAGAATGATCTCTCCCTGTCCTTATCTCGACCCGTAAGTTTTTTTTTTCATTGTACCTTTTCTCCCCTGTCTAATGAAAGAGGGGAGTGATAGAGCGGCTCTGGTGGGCACCTGGCCCTCAGCCAGGGTCAACCCACCACAAGTGTACTATACTTTCTCATTGGTTATTTCACTTGAAAATATAGGCAAACATACAACTAAAATTAGTAACTGTTTCAGTGAAATAGAGATTTTAAAAGATAAATTGCTAAGGAGGAGCGGGAGATTTATTGCAGCACAGAGAATGTTGTTCTATGCTATCAAATTAGAAGGTATTCTTGTGGCCTTCATCCACAATAGATTAAACAAACCTGAACCACGGCTTCCATGGCTGCCCCTAGCCAGGCAGCCTCACCCCCTTTGCACTGGCACTGGTGGTCATGCAATGACACAGCGAGCAGATGAGAAAGCTGAGGTGGCCCCAAAAAAACCTACCAAAAAACCCACCCCAAAAGACTAAGGTTTTTGTCAGCCCCTATTTTTTTTCTTACTATTTTACTCTGCTGATATGAATGCCAGTGCTGATGAAGAAGGGAGTGCAGGACTGTGCTAATGGCAGCAGAGATGGAGGCAACCTGGACTTAGACTGTGGATTAGACTGTCATGAAATAGTATCTTAACATTCTTTGTGCAGGTGCATATATGCTGCATGCTACATTGCAGTATAGAGATGCTCACTCCAGTTCCCTGAAAATTTACATTGGCACTCTATTTATACCGTGTAGACACATTTCAAGAGCCATGTATTTATCAGGAATCAGGTACTTCATATGCTGCAACCAGATGGAAGGGTCAGAAATTCATCTGGTTATTCTGAAAACCAGACAAGCTTTAGGCATATTCCTGTAGCAGATACTGCAGTGTGGTTGGTTCCAGAATGGGATATCAGAGCAGAATTCAATCACCATGAGAAATGGAGCCCCCTTCAATCTAAACTGATTGACATACCAGAGTTTGGCCAGTTTTATCCATCTAACACTAAAACCAAACTTTCAAAGTTATCACGAAACTTGTTTTCTGCAATGTGTCCTTCAAGCAGGATTTGTTACAGAATCTTAGAAAAATGCAATTCGCTATGAAAGACAGGTTTAGGCTCAGTGGAAATTCTGTGTCTTGCTTTTGTTCAATATGTCATGAATTTAGTCGCTTTTACTGTGTTTCTAAAACAAAAATCCACAGAGTATTTTTTAATATTCTACCTTAAAATGGCACAGTTAAAACTAAAAAAAAAAAAACAAACCAAAAACCAAACCAAAAAAACACCACAAAAAACCCAACCAAAAAACCCCAAACCAAACAAACAAAAAACCCAAAAAACCCCACTTTTAAATTGAAGGTTTCAAGAATCAGATTGCTTCCAACATGAGATCAGAAGTCAACTTCAGAAGGCCATCTGTTGTTTTTTTTTTTTAAACTGAGTTATGAAACTAGTTTTATTACTATTGCCAATGTTTCGCAATGTATATATGTACCTTCATTAAACTAAAAAATATTCCTTTTCTATTAATTAAAAATGTTCTTGATTTTCAGAAGCCTGAAAACTCGATACAAAGCACTCTGATGTAGAAATGATTGTGCAATGTATAAAATTGCATTACCTCATGAAAGAGGAGAAGGTCATAAATACAATTCAATAGGATAAAAACTGAAATAAGAGCTATTCCTTAAAGGAACTCTTCACACAACTCAAAATGACGGAGGCTGGACATATGCAACTACTAACCCACATGAGTTCAAGAGATTTTAAGGCTACAAGTATCCCAGGAGCTAGTAAAAATATTAGGTTCATGGTTGGATCACCGTTCAGCATGTATTACAAATGCAGTTGATCCCATGAACTGCACAACTGAGTTTCTTTAATAATCTGAGGTGCAGCCCTAGTCCTACATATTTTAGAAAGCTGTATCATTATATCAGGAGGGAAGAACTGTTGCTGTATTGCAAAAGTGCTATGGATATTGATTCCGGATGCCTCACTGGAAGGACACTTATGAATTCAGGATGTGATTAGGCAGAGAAAGCCTTCTGTTTCTTTTTAGGAACTCCTCTGCATAATTTCTCTAAGTTACCAAAAAGAATGAGCAAAACCAGGCCTTTCTTATCTGATGTCTTACCCAACTAATTTGTGTTTCAGATTACATGGGTCTGTATTACCGATATGAAGATTTTTTAAAAAAATTCCTTACATACTTACATAGAAAGAATGCCTTACTGAAGATTTAAACAATATAAAAAGTGAATCAAACTAGTCATATAAATTTGTTTTTTTAAATTGAGAAAATATAAATTCACCAAAATTATACACTGAAAACCTTTCAAATTCAGCCCACTAACAATAATGAAAGTAAATCAATAGTGTCTTACTGATGCACAGCTACAGCTTTCAAACAGTAAATTATTGCGGTCAAAATCTACTTTCACAGTGCAAAGAAATAATAATTTCATGCTGAATTACAATTCCATAATCTCAGTGACACTCTTAGATATCAAATGCAACCAGTTGTTTAAGTTCACTCTGGAAGACTTGCATGCTTAATTTCCCATTTTATCAAGACTTATATATACAGCTTAAGCTACAGGACTTTTACCAATGACTTTCATACATGTAGCTGTATCTTCAGAAGTACCATTCAAATTCACAATAATAGAAAACATCTGTATAGCAAAACCATATAGCATTTTGCTATTATAGCAAACTCCCCACTACCCATAAAGATTATTATTGAGCAACTCTTGCTCATTCAAGACGACTTCAAAACGCACAGATAGATTTCTAGGCTCCAGCTGTACTCTGAGGCTGTCCTCATGAGCATTTTCCCCTCTTCTACACAGGACTTGTCTTTGCTGGAGTAAATGCAATTCTTTTGATCAGGTTTTCTAACATATTGTAATTCACTGTCAAGGTAAGGCAAACTGTAAGGTGCCTTTGACTTGAATTAGTAGGTCCACAGTAAATGACCGTGCTCCAGAGTCTTAATGGTGACCTTGTCATAACTCATGGAAAAACTACAGTACACTTCTGCGTTGGCATAAAGATTTTGTATTCTGTTAGTTACCGCACACTAGGAAAAGAGTTAAAAAACAAACTGTAGCCATAGTGAATACCCATCTGACTTATTTCCTTCTACCACTTGAACCCAGCCAAACAACAGGAAATAAGCAAGCTGAGATGTCGAATGGAAAATATCTTTCCTTTAGTACCGAAAAAAGTTACCCTGACTTAGGTTTTCAACTTCAATTGTTACTCATTTTAGAAAAAAAGTCAGAAAAACAAATTCACACAATAATGAAAAAGATTGCAAAATTATACCTGAGCTAGTTCATTGTTTGAAGAAACAACCTAGGGTTTAAACCAGAGCTTATGTGTATGCTTGTGACACAGTCCACCCTTCAGAAAAAGCTGCAACAATGCCACACAGCTGTAGAAATAACTCCATTCCTCCTATGATCTTTTGGCTTTATAGGCAAATCCACTCAGCTCATCTCAAAACATATTTAAAAGCGATATCCCAAAATAACTTCCGATCTTTCTTCTCAGTTTAATGGTTTTCATAATGGTCTGTAAGCTTTTTAAACACCACACTGCTGCAGCAAGTGAGTTCCTTCCCTTCAAATTGAATGAAATATGTAGGAATTGAGTTAGATGCATCTTATCTTAATGAAATTTTAATTCAGTAGCTAATCACCCAGTTAGGTAAGTTCATGGATGCTGAAGTTTGCAATGCATCCATCACAGAAACTATATATGCATAGGATGTACTATTTCAACTATCCTATCATTGTGGCGTAAGAAAAAATTGCAGAGTAAATGACTGTGCCACACATTGCATATAATATATACACTCGATACAGATGTCAAATTGACTTCAATTAAGTGATTTTCACATGGCATAAGACAAACACCGAGCTCCTGCTAGATTCACATAATATCAGAAAGATAGTACACATGCGTATGTGGAGTCAAGCACATCTGGGAATGTTTAAGAATTCCACAGAACATAACTAAGCATTTCAGCCCACTACAAATTTTCCTTAATGACTTTCCAATACAAATATACAGTTCTGATGTTCTGTTTTTCCCAAATAATTGAGAAAAAATAACAAATTAGGAATCATAATTAACTCAGTAAAATTCTTTGGTAGGATAATGAAATCCAGATATTAGTTAAGACACATGGAAAACTAAATAAAAACCCCCAAACTGGTAACTACAAAAGCTTTTTATTCCATCTAATAAATTCTGTGAGCTACAAGCCTAAATGATTAGTGGTCTGTGAAGACCATGCATTTCAGCCATGCAGCCATGCAGCATGCAACAAAGCAGCACGTAACACAATGCAAAAATGGCAAAGAAAACCAAGTGATGGCCATGCTAGTATTTGTCAAGGGTCTCCTTACCAAACAGTGAAATCCTATGCCTGACAAGAACTCCAAGTTTGCAGAACAGGCTGAAGACAAAAGAAAAATAAAAGAGAAGAGAAGGGAAAAGGAAAAAAATGGGGGGGGGGGAGGGGGAGAAAGAAAAAATAACAGCTGATATATGAGCAGGAAAAGCAACATGATGTCACGCAGAAAGAATCAATTATCTGAGCAGAATGTGGGACAGAGTACTAAAGAAAGAGTTTTTAAGTGCATATCCTTAACAAACATGGTTAAATAAGCACATATTGTAATTAAAGAAACAAAAAAAAAATTAAAAGCAAAGCTAATTAATATAAAAGCGTCCTATATGATAACCCACAAGGAAATAACCATTAAAGCTTTAAGAAGTGAAATGCAGTCAGTGTGCTATTCAGGATACCACTGACAGTTTGAAAACAAAAGGTAAGGAAATCAGATTAATTGAAGTGTTTGATGGCAAATATTTAACTAGTCCAATTTGGATCTTGTCATCTTAAACACAGTGAGAATGTCTTTTCATATACATTGCTTTTTAAACACACTTAACATGAGAAATAGCCTCTTACATGGTTAAAATGCAACAAAAATGGCTATGATCAATGATTTCATTTCACATGTTTGAATTACAACCTGTGCTGATGAGCAGTGCCCCATTCAGAACAATGAAGAATGAAGTTTTGTATTAATTTGTAGAAGCAGGAGCACACTGCCCTACCCAAACTGACCTGGCCTCCAGATTTAGGAGGGGTTAGCTCAATCTTCATGATCCAGTTCAGCCTGAGAATTTTCTCTGAGAGCAACATCAATTTTGGTGGTGTTTTTTATGCTGAAAAAACCCTCATCTGCTATAAATGACCTGAACAATATCATGTCATTTTATTAAGCTATTTAATTACTAGGCACACAGGCTAGTTATCAACCTCTGATTTAAAAGCAAAAGACACCATAAGCATGTCTGCACAGTCTATGGATGAGATCTGAACATGTTGTTCCATTGACAGACAAGAGCATGGTGCCAAATGGAAACATTTATGTCCAGAATCAGAACAGCCAGGTTAATGTGGTGTTGAATCGAGCTAATTAGCCAGTGCACAGTGATCCACTATAGCAACAGCAACTGCTCTGTCTTAGAAATGGGTCTGCTTGGTGCGTGTTCAGGGATCTCTGTTCACTTTTTATTCCACGAGGCAGACATATACTGTACAGACTATTATGAGGATCCTGGTTCACCCACTCCAACAGGAAAAGCTGTACAGAAGCATGTTAGCATCATATAAATCTTGTCTCCATTCTAACAAAGACATTAAATAGCTCACAACCTGTCTTATTTTCTAACACAGAAATGTTACTCGGACTGTAGCATTCAGCAGATGCTGTATTTTCACAAAGTCAAACTGAACCTATTATCCCCAGTGTAATTAGTTTAGGTTAAATTAATAAATAAATTAAAATGTCCAAACGGCCAGTACTTAAGATTGATGTCCAGAACTAATTTTATACAACTGCAGTAGTACAAGGACTTGTAAGATGGTCTAATGGATGAGAAATGCAAAAAGCCCAATACTGAAGAGACTGGTTACAAATAAGATGGAATATCATGCCACCATATTTCAGGAAGAGGTCTGACCCATATTTGCCCACAAAACAGATCTGGATTTAATGTATTTTCTGGACACAGAATGGTTATTGCACTTGTTAATACTGCCACTGCATTATCGATACCTAAAATTATACTCTTCCATAGCCTAATGAATGCAAGCTTGTCTTCAGTGAAAAAAGAAAGCAACCAGTAACTATCCTTAGCTTGAAGAAAATCCTATGTACGAGTTGCACTCAAACAAACCTAAAGGGAAACTCAACAGAAAATCCAAAATTCAGCTTTGGCAAACTCCACACAATACGGTGGAGGAAAAACAACCAAAATAAAAACAAAACAAAAAACCCACAAAAAATGTTGGGAATCTATTAAAATGGCCCAAAACAACCCTTCTGGAAATGGGTCGTATAATTTAGTTTCTATAATCTTTGCATCTTGATAATTAAGAAATAAACTGCTCAATAGCAGTGGTTATAGCTTCATCCAAGGTTTTCTTGCATGTGTTTTCTTCTCTTTGGCTGACACTTCTGGATGGCAGGTGACTCAATTAAGTATGGCAGCAGCTCTGATCCTTTTGCTGGGCTACGTGTTCAGGAATCTCACACAGCTTATGTGCAGAAGTCCCGAATCTATGCAGCACGTACGCTGATATATTCATGTTTGACATATTCCAGAAGTATGGGGTTTATTGGCATGACTTAACAACTCTAAAAATATTGTTATCCAGGACATTACAGATAGAAAAACAGCAGCTCACAGAGTGGAAAATTATCTAGATGCATGCATTTTGATAAGAGTTTTTTAATTCTTTGAAGAATGCCATTCAGCCAAGCTGCCCGATCAAATTAGTCCATGAGATGACACAGGGTCAAGACAGCCATTACTTATGTTTAGTATTGTTGCTAGAAACTTCACTCAATAGTCACATAATCTTGCAAACCCTGCATGTCTGTATGACCATCAACTGGCTGTCAGCCTCAAAGAACAGCAATTCAGTTTTACATGGTTCATATTACCCAATAACAGTCAAGGCGGCAACCATGATACCTGTACGTTACAGGTATGCAGTGGGTCCTGCGTGAAGCTTGTTGTCCACCATACTAAATGGGAAATATGGGTTTCAACTCAATCAGAAGAGAAATTAAATGACAACTTATCTTAGAGAGATGGTCTAAATAATGGATTACTTCAGAGAAAGGATCAAGTGGACATTTCTGTAATATTACTACCATTATTGCTTTTTAGAAAACCAAAGAGTAGAAGGAATGCAACTCTCTCATTTTTACTTTGTATGATGGACAGTAATAATGATATTTACTGAAACACAGTTGTAAATAAGTTTGGCTTTCAAATCTACCACAAAATTTTTCAGGAACAATGATTTCAGTGTATACCTAGTCCCAACAGTGAAAATTGATACACAATTGTATAGCCCATGCCACAGGCTGTGCCACTGATGTATTGTTGCATGTAATGCAAAATTTAAGTTCCCTGGATGCTAAAATCATCTCCACTACCTTTAAAACAGCATATAATCATAAGTCTGTACCAGTCTCCTCATTTTATACAATGAATTTTCCTAACAGGAAAAGAAAGTGAAAAAAGTCTAATTTGTGTGTTCATAAAAATACTTTTCTGCCTCCCACTTCTCACTTCCCCACAATCAGCTGCTGCTGTTTAAAGACAAACACACATATGCATACACATTAATATTATTTTAAGTCTTACCTTGTCACCATTTCTTTCTCTTTATTAGAGGCATGACCTCCACTGCTGAGAGGCCTACTTGCTGCAGATAAGAAATACAGGCGATGATTTTTAAAATACTGATCAATCAAAGGGAGCACAACCTGAAAGTACATCAGAAAGAAGTGGTTATCTCAGGGCCTTCTTCACCATGTTCTGTATTACTCTTTAAGTCACAACTAAAGACAGGAGATTTCAAATGTGTTTTCTGTTTTAAAGTTTCTATGTATTTTCTTTAATGTCTATTCCTCTTTGAATTTATTTAGTATTTAAGGACCTTAAAACATCATCAGGAAAGCAGCAGAAAAAAATTTACATTATCTCTGGGACTTGATCTGTGGTTTTTTTAGGTGGAGTACAAATCAGAAAGTATGATTTCATTTTATCTCACGATTTAGTATTTTTCCAGTACCACATACCCAGACACAACTATTGCTGTTCATGTCTTTTAATGTACATTTAAGAAAAATTCACCTACAACTGTCAGCGCACTAATGGCACTTAATTCTAGATGCTATCAAATAAAACTCCCAGAACATCCTCACTCATTAATGGCTTGTCCACAGATGTTTTCCTGTTCACTTCTTGTGGTGACCATTACTCAGTGCCCACTGCAGGTATCAGCCAGGAGGAGATCCAAAATAAACAGCCAATAAGAAAATCTGAAATTGCTTCCTTTGTGGAGCATGTTTTAAAAGAAGGTGGAATGCTCGCTTCTGAGTCAATGAACTTGGCAAATTGTACCCTATGGTAGTACTTTAAGGTACCAAGATTACAATTTACTGCAAGGATATCAGGGTTAGAAAATGCTGCAAACAGCTGCCTTTGCTTGTTCACTTTGAATATGCAAATGCCATACCAGCTTTTATATCTGAAAGGTGTAAGCAGATTTGCTTAATTTATAAGGTGCAAAACCTTCTTGACACAGAAAGGAGATTTGGGCTGTAGGAATCTCATAACTTTCAGCAAGGGGAAGTGCAAAGTCCTGCACCTGGGGAGGAACAACCCAGGTACAAGTACACACTGAGGGCTGACCAGATGAAAAGTGGCTTTGCAGAGAAGGACCGGGGGTCTCAGTGGACAGCAAACTGACCATGAGCCAACAACGCACCCTCACTGCAAACAGCATCCTGGGTTGCATTAGACACAGTGCTGTCAGCACTGTCCAGGGAGATGATTCTTCCTCTCTACGCGTCACTGGTGAAGCCACATCTGAAGTGCTGTGTCTGGTTCTGGGCACCCCAGTACAAAAGAAACATGGATGTAATGGAGAGAGAGTCCAAGGAAGAGCCACAAGGATGACAAAGGAACTAGAGGATCTTTTAAATGAGGAGTGATTGAGATGGGACTCTTTAGCCTGGAGAAAAGAAGGCTCAAGGAGGATGTCATCAATGTGTATAAATATCTGAAGGGAAGGTGTAAAGATGGATCCAGGATCTTTTCAGTTCTGCACTGTGACAGGACCAGAGGCAATAGGCACAAACCGAAACACAGTAGGTTCCCTCGACCATCAGGAAACATTTTTTTACTGTGAGGATAACCGAACACTGGGCACAGGTTGCCCAGAGAGATTGCAGAGTCTCCACCCTTGGAGATATTCAAAAGCCATCTGGGCATGGTCCTGAGCAATATCTGCTATAGGTGACACTGCTTGAGCAGTGAAGTTGGACTAGATGAACTCCAGAAGGCCCTTCCAGCCTCAGCCATCCTGTAATTCCATGATGGAGACATCAGCGTGGTTTTAAAACAAGGAAAGAAATAAGGAAGGTGACACTGACAGACACATAGCTGCGTTAATTCCAATAACTATTGTTGACATTTATCTGCCTGAAGATTGTAAAAGAAAAATCTTCAGAATTAGACTAAGCCAGTAGACAGAAAATGTAGGGAGGTTATAAAAAACATCATATGAGTAGTTGCATATCATGGAGCAAGGAAATAATGAGAATAAGAATATGGTCCTGTAATTTTTTCACATCTATACTTCATCCTACAGTATTTTCCAGGTATTTTTATTCGTACTGTTTTTAATTAATAAAATAATGAATTTAACACAGAAAAGTGCAACTATAGTAACAATAATCACATTCATTAACAAATACTTTGTCACTTCAACTACTTACTATGTTGACAAAGAATAAGCAAAGATATACTGTACTTTGGCAAAAAACTTGATTTCTTGTTCATATGGGAAGTGCTCTCCTTTGCCTCTGCTGCCACCATCTGCAGAGAGAAGAAAATTAAGCTCCCTGTCATATATCCTAATTACAGTCTACTCTGCATTTGTCTTAGAAAGTGTACACTATACTGGTTGTCTTTAGGTGGAGATTTAAGATACCGCAAACAGTATACACACTAGTTAAAGTGGCATTTTATGACTACCTCATGAGAAGAAAAGTTATAGCAAATAAAATGTGTAAAGAATAATTGTCCAAATCTTCATAAAAGTGTAAACATCTCATAGTCCAAAGAGATACGGACTTTTTTGTGAGATGGAAGTCTGGTCCTATGTTTGTATTTTTCTAGTTATTGGTGACAATATGGAAGCCTGAACTCAGATTCTAATGGAACACCTCTCTCCAGTCATTCCCTGGAGAAACAGAATTACCAAATTTTCACTATTTATTTGTGGACTTTGTCTAAAGAACAAAATTAATGGTTAGAACTACCCAACTGAAATTAAAATTGCTTCACTTCCCCCATTACTATGAAAATCATTACAGACATAATCTGGTACAGCTCCCAGACTATTTATCCTTTATTTATTATAAAATTTATTATTTGTGCCACCAGTGTTTCTAGTGTTTTAGTATCTATTCATTATCATTCTTGCAGTTATGCCAAATCTATATAATTAAATAGAATGAAGCCATGATAATTAGGCATTAGCAGCAGAAGTAACCCAATGAGTTACCAAGGCCAGAATTTTGCTACTGTAAATAACCATGGCATATAATAATTCATAAATTTTATAGTTTCCACTTTAGAACTAGATAGGCTTTTGGATGAACGCTGATTTAGTCAATCTCCCTGCTGGTCCTGCCATTAGTACCGTCAATTACAGCATCTATGCCTAGACATGAGGCACGGTACATGTCATGTGGCATTGCAATTCTCATGGTCACACAGAAGCTCCAACTGGCCAGGTTTTTTGCCTTTTACTGCTCATGGTCACCAAACTTTTATTTTATCATCTTTAACAAACGTAGATCAAGTTAAATCCTTTCCTTCATAGCACTGTTGACGAAACACATGCTGGGTGTTTGTGAAAGAACTGGTTAAAGAGGTTTCTCTACTCAACTTCCTCCTCAAAAGAAAATTTCAGTATGATACAAATGACTGGTTGCTCTGTGAAAAAGGGAATACATGTGAATAATAAATATTAATGTGCATATGTGAGAGATTATCAATTTGTGCATAAATACAAGGGGGCAGCTAGTATTCTTTTTCAAAGAATGAAAGTCATTATAAATTTTGGCTGAACACTGAAATGAATATGGGAAACTGGAACGAATATGTGAACTACATAACTTTCCAAAATTCATCATCTTCATCAACTATAGGAAACTAGAGGGAAAACTCCTAGTCCAAGAATGTGTCATTTTTTAAAAAATTTCTAGTTGGTTTTGTAATATCAAACATGTTAGTCAATAATTCTTAAGAAAATGCACAAGGAGTACTATACCAAACTCCAGAATATACTGATGGGCTTCATCCACATATCTTATAAGTTGCTGAAGGAAACTGTAGGCAAAGCGTTTCTCAATGGAAGGTGTGTCTAATTCCAGGTCCTTAAGTCCTCTGTAAAAAGAATCAAATCAATTTTCACACATGCAGAAGGACTCAAAGCAGTCTTACCACTCCATGTAGTCCAATGCCATTTTCTCTAGTAATGATTAACCGCTTATTAACATAAAAATTGTTCTGTGTTTGAAGTAAACAAAACCTCTTTAGGTTCTGAGCAATTTTTTAAGATACAGTTCAGATTTCCCAAGTAGAAGGCTACAGAAAAATGAGACTAGTCAATCAGATTAATCCAGTATCACTGTAATTTCTTTCCCATACTCGTAAGGCATTACTGTCTTACATTTCCCTCCAGGGATTGATTCTTGGGTGAGGGAGTTTTGAAACTGCCAAAATACTTTGCGTTAAACAATCAAACCAGAAATAAATCTAGTCTCCTTCATCATGACTTTTCCCCAAAAGTCTATTTGTAATGGAAAAACTTTGAAGAGCTATGTAGCATTTGTGAAAAATCAGGGGAACAAAACAAAGTGATGGAATTCCAGTTTACCTTTTCCAGTAGTAACAGGAGTCAGACTTGGGGTGAAGGTACTCCCAGGCCTGTGGTGCCAGCAACTGGAGTGAATGAGGGGGTCTCAGCATCAGTAGATGGAGAGGCCATAGGTTTTGGGACTGTCTCTACGGGTCCTACAGACTTTGAGCCCAGAGTGCCAACTACTGCAGGGGGCTGGCATGAGTGGATTTGGTGCTAGCAATTGGAGTCAGACAGTGGGGGGAGGTAAGGCACCCCGGTCTGTGGTGCCTGCCACTGGAGCAAGTGGGAGTCCCAGCTGCCACCCACTGCAGTGGGAATGCTGCAGGTCCCAAAAACAGCTAGTGGGAGGGGGACAGTGTCGGTAAGGCAAGTGAGGGGCTCAGTGCCAGCAGCTGGAGTGGGCCATGTGCCTGAGTGCCATGTGCTTGGCAGGGGGCAAGTGTTTGTATCTTCCCTAAACCCAGTCTGCCTGAGGGTACGCTAGACTAGAATGGTCACTGTCAAATAAAAGACTGGAAAAAATGTGGCAGAAAGTCAAGTGGCGAGCAGACCAAAGAAAAACATGAATCAGATGCTTGTTTGTTTAGACAGCGCAGTGGTCATTGGAGCAGCAAGTACATTGCGTTTGACTTGATAGAAAGACCTGCATTTGACTAGCACGGGAGGATGTAGATGCAGCAGGAACTATTTACTAGATGGTGGGTGTGGCCAGGTTAACAATTCTCTTACCATCCATCTTAGCCTTCCACTCCTCCAAAAGCCACTTTTCACTTGTGTTTAGGTTAGGCAAATAAAAAGGATTAGTCAAAAAGGAATGCATAACCTTGAATACAGCTGAGGAATCTTTTGTCATTTTGACAGGGGATGAGAAAAGAAACCTTTGCTGACTGATGTTCTTCTTTGTACACCCTACTCCATTGAAGGGAAGTAAATTGAATTATTCCAGCTACCCTGAAAGATTTTACCTATGCGATATAAAAGAAAGGAAGTAGGCAGATTTTAAGTAGAAATGCTAGGCTAATTAATTCACAATGATTACTTAAATCCATCTCTGTGATTGCTTCATTCACTTAGTAATGTTCAAGACATGCAAACCTCAGATATGCTTTCAGCCTTTCCCAGTGACTCACATTTCATAAGCCACACTGATGAGGCAGACAAGCCTCCAATTTAATTAAAATTTTATTCACGCTGCATTTATGTCCCGGTTCCAGCCGAAATAGAGTTAATTTTCTTCCTAATAGCTGGTATAGTGCTGTGGTTTGGATTTAGGATGAGAATAATGTTGATAACACACTGATGGTTTTAGTTGTTGCTAGGTAGTTGTATCATCTACACTAAGTCAAGGATTTTTCATCTTCTCACACCCTGCCAGGTGCACCAGAAGCTGGGAGAGCACAGCCAGGACAGCTGGCCCAGGCTGGCCAAAGGGACATTCCCTGCCATGGAGCATCATGCTCTGGATATAACTGGGGAAGCTAGCCGGGAGGTGGGATCACTGCTCAGAAACAGCCTAGGCATTGCACAGGTTTGTTTTTTTCCCTTCTGCATGTGGTAAGCAATTGCATTTGTGCATCAGTTGTTACTGTTACTATTACTGTTATTATTATTATTATTCTCTTCCTTTGTTATCCTGTTAAACTGTCTTTATCACAACCCACAAGGGGTGAGCAAGCAGCTGCCTGGTACTTAGTTACCAGCTGGGGTTAAACCACAACAATTCAATAGGAAAATATGTCATATTAAACCAATAGGAATTATGCATGTTATTCTGCAGAGAATAGCATGCATACATACTGAATAATTAATGCTCTGTTGATTACTATATTTATTCACTATTATTACATTTAAACTGGGGATTGCTTAAAAAAAACTTTTAAAAAACATCACTTTTCAGGTTTAAAATATTTTAATAATGCTACAAATTAACTCAGTTGAAAGAAACGAGTAGTAGATCTTAGAAATAAAATTGTCTTATCAAAGCAATTGCCTGGAAATTCTTATAGAGAGGTGCATGTGCCTGACCTGTAATGAAGACTCAATAATTCTATCACTTGTAGAAAATTATGAAGTTTACTAACAGTTGGATGTATGGAGACACATCAGAAAGAAAAAGCATGTTGCAATGTTTAGAGGAGAGCCAGAAGACACACAGAGATTCTGGAGAACTCTGCTTGTGCCTTCCAAAAACCCTGCTACTAACTCTGTAATCCATTTCTTCCTTATAGTGTTCTATATGAAGGAGCTCATCCTTACTCTCAGGTACCGAAACCTAAAAATGACCATAGATTTTTCTTATAATAATAATAATAAGCTACTGAGGAGTATTAGAAACCTTCTATGACACTAATACTGAACAGAGAATTACCTGGAGACAACATATCCATTAATCTGTAGAAATTTCAGAATATCCTGTGCTTTTTCTCTGTCCTTGGCTTTTTCTTTGGCTGTGAGGGTATCATAAGGAACAAGAAGAGGATGGTTGCCTCCTCCTACTAAGGGACATCAAGAGATTTAAAAAGCAGTTAAAGAGTTATCTGTTGACATAAGTCCCTGTACATAAAAGCACTATCATAATAATACATAGCAAATTACAGTAAAAACCAGTCTGAAATAACAACAATATACATTTCTGTTTCTTTACACAAACCTAAAAAAAATATTCAGATAGAAACTTAACATGTGGCTGCAAATGTAGTTGTAACATAATCAGTTGCTGCAAGTACCAGGTAAATATGTTGAACCTACCGCAAAAACTCTTAAAGAAGAAAAAATGTGCTTGACTGTTATGAACATATATTATATTTACAACTTCATTTAATGAAACTGAAAATATTTCAATAAATAACACATAATTTCATTAGAAAGATAGAAACACATATATAAGCATATACAGTCCTGCTTTTAAACATTCTGATGACAGTAAAAAGGGTTCACGAAGCTTAGCAAGATATACACATTTCTAAAAACATATGAAAGTGATACAGCTCTACTTTATAGTAATAAATTAAAGACAGACTATTAAAGTACATTATTCAAATGTTCGTCAGACAACTGTCCAATCTGATAAAAAGAATACTGCCAAAACAGAGAGGTAAACAGAATAAACTGCATTTGTATTGTTTACAAATAGCTGATGTATCGATACCTCTCTGAATGTAGATAGTTAATTTGGCAGAAAAATAAAATTGCTATTGCTAATATAAATATCTGCATAAAAAGTAACGCTGTCAGGATTTCGTCTTCTGAAATCACCATCATATAGCGGAATACCATAAATTCCTAAGATAATTGATATGAAATCCCAGGAAATTTAAGGGTAATAATCAGATTTATCTCAGAAAAAATACTGCAGAAAGTCTCTAGTAATAATACTAAAAAAAAAAGGAATAAATTCCCTCTAGCAAGTATTGGAGACATACCCTTAAGTGATTTTGTAAGCCACATATTCTAAAATTTTCCATTAGTCCTGCCTGAATCCATTTAAATACATGCAAAATAGTAATCTAGTGGGCAAGTCTGAGGTTTTGGGGTTTTTTTAGGAAGTACTGCCTTTAACATTGGATGATTGGGTTTTATTCTGTTATCACAAATGTGATCTAATTCTATCTTATTACAGCTGCAGACAGACACGCAAAAAAGCATACAAGGATAGTAAGCGTACATACCCTATCTATGGATATCATTAATACTATAATAGATCATTTAATTACAATTAATACACATGAAATGTTCAGTGAACGGGAATGACACTTTCAATTTTCAGGTGGCTAACGTACTTGTGTGTTAAAAGCCGTAAAGGAAAAATAGGAGTATTCTGTATCTGAAGTCTGCATTACTGTTCTGTTCTTTACACATGTATTAAAAAATATTTCAGGACTAGCATATGTATATTCTGGAGGAGAAACCCCACACTCTTGAGGGCCAGGTTTTGCTCAGCTGACAAATACATCCACTTTTCACACAAAGAAACTCTCCATCAGAAGCCTCTCCTTCACTCACTACAGCCACCTCTAGCCTCCGCAGTACTATGCTGCCTTGCACAACACTACAAATACTATGCAGGGTTCTCACTGAAGTGCTGCTCTGAGGCGAAAATCTGTTTTCACAATTGCCAAATACAGTAGATCCATTTAAATATCTAGTCTTCCTGTAGCCTACGATTTCCCAGACTTAGCCCATCGTGTGGCTACTTATCCCGAAGAAAGTTTTTTTTAAAAAGGCTATAAAAACTAAAATAAAAGCTGTATTAAGGGGAAATATAATTAAAGGCATGGAAATTCATAGTGTTTTATCAAAGGCATTTCCAGGTGGAACTTTACTTTTTCATAAAACCTTAACTACTGTACCTTTGCTGGAAGCTTACAACTAATAAAAAAGCAAGCATGCAATAAAAAAAAAAAATAAAAAAAAAATTAAAAAAAAAAAAAGGCCAAGTTTGGTGTATACAATTAGACTTGACACCTTCTGGTAAGACAAAACCCTAGCTTCAGTCATTTGCAAATGAGAACTTGCTGTTTCTCCAAATATTGTTTCCTCCATATGCAAATATAACATTATGTGCAGTTCTTAGTAAACACACTTTTAGATCTACCTGCAACAAAAGAAGTAATTCAAATGAAATCAGAGGCCACTGGGCAACAGTCTGAAAGACTAATGCTAGAAGGAAAATGTATTAAATTTATTTACAAGCTTTGACTTCTCTTCCTTTGATATATTTGAATTGGTAAATTATTTTAACAGGAACTGTTACACTCAGTACTATAAAAACCTCCAGGCACTAAAAATGACAAAATACTTAATTTAGAATAGATTGCTGTTGTTTCTTTGTCAATTTAAATTTGCTTTTCTTTTTTTTTTTTTCTGTTTTCTCAAATACATGACCTAAGCTAATCATAGAGAACTTAAAATACTGTAAATACCTATAGTTAATATTACCTTTTGCTTCAAGCTCCATTTTCTTTTTCTTTGCCCATATGTTATGGTAGTTTTCAGCCATCATCTCAGCCATAGCCTAAGGAAAATGGAGAACTTAGTGGTATGTGTTGCAATGGTTAATCCACAGATAGCAATTTTCTGGTTGCTACTAAATAACAAATGTTGCTCTCTGGGAGGCTCAGTATAATTACACTGTAATGGTTCACTGAACACAAGAGTTTTTATTGAAAAATTATGATATAGAATATGGACAGGATAGGTATATGTATAGGAATTAGGAACCTGGTGCTGAAAACTGTTAATATGAAAAAGGAGGAACCACAAACAGGAGTGTAGTCTGGAAAGAGACCTGGGGTGTCAGATGGGGACTTGATTCTCAAAACAATGCCAGGAAGAACCCCCTGAAGGCCCTGGTAAGGGAAACAAGGAACAGCAAGCCAGAGGACTGAATCAAGATTGTTCCTGCTGGCTGCAGCAGACTGTGTAAACCCACAGATACAACCTGATCGAGGTGGACACTCATTTGTGTGAGCACTCTGTTAAAAGCACCAACCATTTTACCAGGGACTTCATAGATGCAGCCACATTTTTATATTCAGCATGAAATTCTCCTCCAGAGAAGCAAATTCTATAAACCAAACTCTTTCAGACTGGTAAGCTAGAACTCAAACTAAGCAAAACACAGACAAGCTCGCCAATCTCTAGTAGGAACTAGTAGCAGCTACTATTTCAACATCAAACATCTTTTAAACCCACGTCTCCTGTCCTCCTGATTGTATACTCTCTAGTTGTACACAGTGGTGGAATTTTCTGTAGATTTCACTTTTAATTTCTTTCATGGACCTACAGAAACATCCTTCTCATCTTCAGTAAGGGTTTTGAGTAACAACTATTTCTGAATACTCGGTCCTGGTGTTTTGATAATCCAGATTAAGATCTTGGAATAATGCAGTGTAGTCTGGATTCTCTTTCCTTGGAAAGCAGGGTGCTATGAAGATGGTCTCAGTGCAAGATCTAGCTACTCACGGACCCAGGATGTGACCGCTTAAGACCAAAATGAGAAGTATTTCCCAGACTTACAGTTTTGAACATGGTCATGATCCCTGCTAGCACAGTATATGCACAGGATGATATAAGCATTGAATAGCACCAATTCTTATATACTAGTTAAAACAAACAAACAAACAAACAAACAAAACAAACCCAAACAACCAACTTGGTTCAAAACAACTAACTTTTCCCAGCAATTTAAAACAAGGTTGAAGACTAACCCTGAACTCTGACTTTAAAGATATTAAACATTAAAACAAAGTTCAAAATAACATACATTTAATTTTTAAAACTGAGGTCATTAACACCTAACATGTTTAGATATTTCCTGACTGCCAGTATCAGGACAATTAATACCTGAAATTGCATTTTAATTAAAATTGCTTAGCTTTTCAATAACAGATTTTGAAGCTGGTTTCAAAGAAGACTTCTCTTTGTAATTAAGGACAAATGAATCATAAAGCCAACCAGCTCTGCTTTATATCTGAGGGCTACAAAGGAAATAAAATGAATGACAAATGTTAGATAGTATAACATAAAAGAGTAAACAAGGGAGTAATAGAAGTTTGAAGACCATTTCTTTTGCGGTTTGTGACAGGATAGTTACTTTTCACTGGGTTTAGTTTACTGCATCATAATACTATGATGGTGTTCACATCAAAAGTTGTTTCACGAGCATTAAAACAAAGTCGGCACAATCTTTTGACTATGCTGAGTCTATACAAATGTTAAATGATGTAATTATAATGAAGCTGTTCCATCAGTTTAAGATACAAGTAGTATTATGTAATTATCAATTTTATTAACTCTTTGGAATGATCAGCAATCTACTGAATGTTTTAACTCAAGTATAATAGTTAATTGGCAGCAAATTCTTATTGTAAAGCTAGTCAGCAATCTACAATGGTTAGAAATTTAAAACTTGAAACTATGAGATAGGAATCAAGGAGGGGAAATACAGTGTGAGAATTTAATCAGAGGCACAGTTAGCCAATTACTTTACTACTGCTGTTTGTTTCACTGCACTATGACAGAGTTCAGTATGGGCTAACTTAACCCTGTGTTTCAGGGTAGAAGTAGACTGGTACAAACAGTCATGCTAACTAATTTAAAACTATCATCTAGTGTATTTCTACATAATATTGTAACCATATTCACAGTAAATTAGTAGACTGTAAAAACTAGCACTATACTCCATCAAACACCACGAAAAAAATCCTAACTTCCTAAAGACAGAAACATCATTTGTTTATCAACTAAAAAATTATTGTTCCTAATAACAGCAATCTACTGATCCATCAAAATCTACCCTCAACAACTTCTTTCTCTATTCTCATAGTATTTGTTGTAGCCATGGTTCCTGATTCTTATTTCTTCAGTTTAGAAAAAAGACCAATGACAAAATGTTTTGGGAAGATGGTGAGGAAAGGAATGACAAATGAAAGAAAAAAGCTGATGCTGCAAGCTCTTCTAAAGAGGATTTTCTTCAAAATGACGGATGCTTGCAACACAGGATGAAAGAGCAATGATGAAAAAAACAAATGAACCAACCCAAATTAAAATCAAAGCATGTCAAAGAAAGTAACATAAGGCGTCCAATTTGTTTAAAATAAACTAGCAGAAAAGAAAAAAATAAATTGTAAAAAAAAAGAAGGCATATTAAGTGTTTCTGACTTACGTGTAAGTCCCTGGAGAGGGTGACATTGCTCATGTCAATTGCTCGAGGAGTGTAACCATGGGCTGTATCTACAGAGATCTGAATCGCACACATGCAAAACAGTTTATTTATTTCTTTACACACTTAACAGCATCCATAGCCATCAAATTCTAAAAAATAGCAGACTAAAATCATATAAATACTCACTATTAATGCATGATCACCTACTGATGTAAATAATTCCACTAAATAATGTAGTTAACTTTAAAGCAAGTGAACAAATACATTCCTATTTCAGTTTTGTTGTGGGTTTGTTTTTTTTTTTTTTTGGAACATGTTTATTAATATATTACTTTGGAACAGGGAAAGAAAATTTCAGCTTCAGTGAATAGAAATCCAAACCAATCTTCAGAGCTGTACAACTGCTTGTGAAAAATGCTTTCACATATTTTAATGCTACGGGTTTATTTCATCACTTTTAAAACCAAAGATTGGAGAGCAGATTTTGCATGCCTTTAAAAAAAAAAAAGTTTTTACTAAAATGGCTCACTTGACTGGTTTGAGATATGCGACGCGTCCGATTATACAGTGCCATGGAATCTCCCTCCCGTGTTCTTTCAATTCGCCATCCCCATGCCAGCATAGTTTTTAGTGATTCTTTGATTGGCCATCGGTAAATTTCTTTCTCCTAGAAGGATGCACATGCAATAATTGCCTTGTTAATTATGTAGCTGTACAGAGCAAAAAATAACTTTTGTCTGGTTATACTGAGATGCAAAGAAATGTACTGATATCAGCCCTTATGGCCCAAGGATACTGCAAAGAAGCAAATAAATCATATAAGATATTAAAAAGTTCATTAATCATTTCAGAGGCAGGTAGAAGAATTCTGGCCCTGCAAGAAGCCAATGTTCACAGGGATAACCATGTTAATGGCATGCTCATATATTAACTCAAAGGTGGAGCAGTAATTGTCAGAGTAATGCAGTGTTTTGCCTGCTACATGAAACAAAAAAGCTATAAACATAGAATCATAAAAAAGTCTATGTTGGAATGGACCTCTGGACACCATCTAGCTCAATCTTCTCTTGGGGTCAGATAAGCTAACCTAATTAGGCTATCGAATATTTGCAGTGCAGGTGTTTTCACCACTTCTCTGGACAACCTATTCCAATGTTTAAGTTGTCAAGATAAGACGGATTTTCAGACAGCGTTTATGCTGAAGCAGCTTACACCCATTGCCTCTTGTCCTGTCACTGTACATCCCTTTGAAGAGAATACATCCATCTTCTCTATAAATTGCATTTAGGTACTGAGAGAGCAAGATTACATCCCCGTCAGCTTTCTCTTCTGTAAGCTGAACAAACCCAGTTCCTTCAGCCTTGCTTCATTTATCAAGTTCTCCAGCCTTCTAATTGCCTTCATGCCCTCTACTGGACGCCAGACAAAGCCTAAACCTAAGTCTTCACTAAGCAAGCAGGCATCCCTGTATGAGCTTACTGTAAAAATACACTGGCAGTATGACACTTCAGGTTCACCATAAGTTATGCCATGTAAATTTAGCCACGAGAGAAAATAGGCTGAGTGATCTATTTATTGCACAATAAATCCCTTCTATCTCTCTTTGAGATTTTGAGGAAGGCAACAAACACACATTAGCTGACGTACTCTAAATATTTTTTTTAGAAGTGATGGAAACACAAGGTGATATTTTCATAGTGATTGAAGCAATCTTTCAATCACCCTGGATCAAGAATGAACAAATTCCTTACCTTTTCAGATAGTAACTTATATTGTTTCATTAATGGTTGCACTTTCGCAGATTCAGAATATGTTTCACCATATGTCCATCCATTGGCAAACTGAAAACAGTAATAATAAGAGAGGAAAAAATGGGGAAAACCAAAAAATTATGAAAAATCCTATTTTTTTGTTACAAAGGAACTAAACGATGCTTCTGCAGAGCTGTTCTCTTAAAATTTCCTTTCTACTATTTTCTCAACATTTTATCAACCAACATTTATATTAGCTACACATAATGAAATGAATTATGCAGTATGCCATCTTTTTGAAAATCAATGGTTACACAAAGACAATATTTCAATATATTTTTCTTTTAAATATTTATATAGAGCAAAATACTGTGCTACAGTTGAGGAACTGTTTTTAATACTGGACACAAAAATGGCACAAAGGAATAAAAATCCCTAAAGAGGTTTAGTGGTTAAAAAATTGAAATTTCAAGTCAATTAAACTCTTAAACAATTAGCAAGTATATTTACTTGAGAGTCAACAATAAAAATAACGAAATGAAGAAACACTATTGTGAAATACTCATGTACACTTACAGAACTTTCCCCCCAAATGCATTTCAAGAAAATACAGGTTTATATCTTACCTACGTACCAATCAAAATAATAATATTCAGTGTAAAATATTCTAAAGATGAAATGGATGCAAATAAAAATTCTGATTTTACTTTAACAGGAATATAGATTTTACCTTTTCCATTGACCATTTGTCATGAGAGTGTTCTGCATATTTGTTAATGAAATATTCCAGCTTTTCAGGGATCGTAATGCTGAAAGTGAAGAGAAAAATAGCCATTATATCACACATGCTGAATTGTGAATGCTTTTGTTTTGAAGAAAACTTTCAAATAAATAATTAGTAGTGCATACATCCATTCAAAGCATCTTTCTGTGCGCTGTTTCCTCACATACAGTTTGCTCTAAGCTCCAATTAAATCAAGAAAAAATCTGAGTTATTTAATGAGCACTGGATGAGAACCACAGCTGTTGTAGGAATTTTACTTCTTCAACACCCATGTGCAGGGAAAAATCTATAATGACACCGAGCACTTGTGCTTTTTGTCACATATTTCATTACTAACATTCATTTTCTTAAGATTAAAGATATAACTATGACCCATAGTTTCAGAAATGCAGTGGTAACTTATCGCATATGCCCATTATAAACTAAGTGTGCTAGCAGTCCTTTTTGAAGCACATCATCAATTTTACATATGCTTGAAGCACTATGACTTACGACAACTCAAAAGTTATATGCTCAATCTTTTATTTTCCAACACCCCAGTGAATATTAAAAATATTAAAATCCTCATTAAAAATAGAAAAAAAATCGACAAATAAATACACTAGACCTTCAACAGGTGTACAAGACAGTGCAGAAGTTCAGGTTTCTTAGGTAGTAAAGGAAAAGCAGCTATGCTTAACTGTCAAACAAGCACTAGAGACTGAATCCTCTTCCAAATATAATTTATCAAATATCAGTATTTTTCTGCATCTGTATTCCTATAAATGAAAGGGAATAATTGCTTCTTGGTTACTTATGAAATAGCAAAATATTCTGTCCTAGGACAAAGAATTTTGGCAGCAGAAGTGTCACAGTGCCATCTACTGCAAAGTAGAAGACTCTGGTTTTTAATCTTCAGTCACAAGTTGGGAAAAAGCAGAAATGTAAAACAAAATTATGTCAGAGAAACAGTTTGCAGAAGCCTAACCACACACAAAGGTCAGAAAATGTTCATCCAGCATGGTAATCAGTTCTTTAATTGTTTGGAAGTGTGTATTTCAAGGAGAAATCTAGTAACGGTATAATACTTTGAATAATTTCAGAAATGCAATAAATTGACAAGTACAATAAGGTCATATTACCTATAGCTTTATATAAATAGGCCTAGGACTAGTAAGCAATGTGATGCAGGATTTGCATGTTGAAAGAATATAGGATAGGTTGGAAGTGACACTGACAGTAGTAGTGCTTTCCTTGTCGTGAATCATCACAGAACTGTTGACTCCTATAGCAATGGGGTGACCGATGATTTAGGTAATAATAAGTAAAATTTTGTGAATTTTTCAAATATATTCTGGCTATCTACAGTTTTCCTCTGCAATGACACCAGATAAAGTTATCTTCGATTATACAAATGATAGTATAAAACCTTACTAAATTTTGTTAAACCTTCATATATCTTAAATACATCTTAGACAAATGAATTTTAATGGTCACTGATGTGATTTCTATATTCCAGCCTAGATTACAGCTTCTACTACCATATTTTGATGTGCATACATGTACAAGCACGCTGTAACAAAGGTATCAATCTACTGGTGCCATTCTGTGTTCTGAATGTTAATACAGATAGAAAGCTCACAAAGGCAATTGAAACTAATGTCTTACAAGTGGCGTTTTTCAAGATATACTGCATAATCACACTGCCATAAGACTATTCCATACAAAGGAGAATGGGGCTCTGGCTCTAGTCAAAAAAATCCCATTCAGATATGTGTCTTGTCTGGCTAATGTACTCAAAAAAAGCATGGTCAAAGTCTGACTGCCTAGAGAGAATGAAAATCTTTATGCTCTATTCCCCATTAGTCATACTAAAAAGAGATTATATGAATGATGATTGTCATCATTTTCTGTAGGTACGCTGTCATTCGCACGCACCAGAATTAGCATCTTAGCACATGTTAATAACGACAGGGATGATGTAGACTCATCTTCTTTTTGCTCCTGAAAACATGCTAGTTTGTTTGCAGCAGACATACAAAGGTAACTGGGCAGTTCTACCTTCAGGCTGAAAATGCATTAACAATGTTCTAGGTTGACCAAGAAATTAGTTACATAATTGGATATTTATTGGTTTATATTATTTAAAATAAATTCGTAAATAAAAATTAAAAATATAAATTAAGGTGTCCATTTTATCTAGAAGATAAATATTCAGATGAGAATAAAAGCTGCAAGTTCACATCATACCCAACAACAGACCATCCCACTTTTACACATTCATGATTAAAAAACCCAACAAACTAGTTGTAACAAAATAATTCCTTACTTTGATGTATCAACAGGTTGAGGATTAAAGTTCCCATCTGAATCCATTGAAGATTGTTTTTCCATCATATTCACATAATTTGATTCCATATAGTCTGGAGGTAAGGCCCCTGCAACTGCGCTCAAACAAGGCAAAGCCAATTTGAACAGTTCTTGTTCATACTTCTGGGGAACACACAGGGGATAGAAAGTGAGTAGTGAATGGAAGCTATCAACATCACTGCTGAAACTGATATAGCTATATGTGAAACCAAGCAGCCACAGAATGGCTTTCTTAGAGTGAAATTGAACTTTTGTTCTGAAAATAAAGGAAACTGACTGCCCAAAGCATATCATACACTATAGATAAAGTTGGGATCAAGTCTTGCTCTTGCTGAAGTAAATGGGAAAAGTATTGCCTTCACTGGGATCAACATCAGGCATTTTTCAGATGTCTGGGAACAGAACATAGCACAGGAATATCCATAGCTAAAAATCTAAATTTGAAAAGAAACTCATGACAATTTAAGCAAGTTCGTTAAAAAAATTCACAGAATGAACAATAAATGCATGCCAAGGTGTATTATTAAACTTTTGTCCAACACAGATTGATTCAAGGGTGATGAAAATACAACTGCTAAGGCAAAGGATTATGCTCTTGGTTTAAGGAAGGATAGCGTGTGAGGTAGAAAAGTGCAGCTTTCAGTCCCCTGCAGATGCTTGTATTTAGATGCTTTTAGGGCTCTGAAGTGTAGTTGACTTGTACAGATACACCTCACTATTACTTCATTAGCTATATAATTTTTTTAATGAGCAGACAAAATGCTAGATTAAAGCAGAAGCTATAAGAGGAAGATTTAAATTTACTAAAGCCTATATTTTCCCCTTTAAGTGGATAATACGGTGTTGATAAAAGCTCAGTAAAAACAACAGATTACATTAAAAAAGTTACACAGTAAGGCTTTTACATGAGTAGATGGATATTACAATGAATTACCTTTTGAGACAAAGCATCAAAAATACCCCAGAACAACTTTCTGGATAAATGAAGTTCTTCTTCTGATGCAGCACCAAAGTTACCCCATCCACCTGGCAAACAATAATACTTCCAGCATCTTTCGTAATGATTTGTCAGCAACTAAAACAGAACATATTTTGAAAGCAAATAAAATATAACTGTTGATGTTCTGCCATTCTGGCACTCGACCATTACACAGACACTGCCAGAAAAATTTCTAACTTTTATCAAGAACCCATGGAGCTTTATCATCTCTCCCTCTCTCATTAAACACATATTTCAGGGATACTTTCTTCTTAAGTGGTTGCAAGATTCCACATTATCAGGGACTCAAATGGTGCAAGGACCTGCTACTGGGTATTCTCCAAACTAAAACATCACAAGGTTTTTGCTTAATGTGTCCTCTATGTCCCTGAGTCACAGACAAGAAGAGAAAAAATTAGTTGTACATCTGTCAGTAAAGGCAGTCCCAAACAAAAAATGGCAAAAGTATGAAAACCTAGTCCTACTCATGGGGAAATTTTCCTAAGGCACAGAATGATCTTTCTAAAAAAATGAGCTGGAATTTTAATTCAGAGTTTATTTTAACAGTTCCTCAGAGAAAAAGAGAATTGTTTCAACACCACTTTGCAAAGAGTGTTGGCAAAGTATTACAAGTCACAGTCAGTAAAGAGTTGACAGGATTCTCTTGTTTTTCCAGTCAGAACAAATGCAAAGATGGAAAAATGCAGATATTCATAATGTTAATGTACACAAATACAGACAGACTTAAAAAAAAAAAAGTCCTGATGTGTAGAATTGAGGATTTTGATACCCAAAAATATAACGTTCTGTTATACTTTTCATGCATCAGAAAAAAAACAACAATCCCTATAATGTATTTGTACTACTATGTACTATTTGTACTACCTGTTTGCTAGCACAAGCCCATAAGGAATAGGCATGGTACTTTCAACTCAGAAACACATTAGTAGATATAAGTAGGAGTCCCTTGTTAAATCACTGAAAATCAGTTTACTGTCAGTGAAACCTTTAGGAAGTTCTAGTTCTATCTTCAGATAAAGAGCTCACTTCCCTCAGAAACTCCTATTACTTGTTTAGGTGTCAATGGATGAAATAATTTGCCCATGTGAACGCTGTGGTTCTCTTCGTATCAATAGTCACCCAAAGCCCAACTTGCCAAAAGGATCAAAATGTTATTTCCTTCCTGTTCAGTTCAGCAGTATGGGAAAGTCACTGCAGTTGTGACCGTCAGGATCAAAAAATCTGCTGTCCTAGATGAACAGATCTCAGGGAGCTGGGGTTGTTCTTTCCCTCAAAAAACCTGAAGGACTATAGCCACGCAGGGAACACTAAGTTAGTATTTGCTTTTTGCAGCACATAGAATGTCATAATGCACTAGAAAGGTCCCCTTCAGGGCAGTATACTAAATTATCAATTGCTTTCCTCACACATAGGTACTAAAGAATGGCTGCTCTGGCATCTTTAGTTTGATTGAGCACTTCCTGGGGGATACAAACCAATGATGAAGTCCTTGGCAGGGAAAAGACCATGCAGCAGGTCCCAGCTTTGAGACTAACAATCTAAACTTCTCATCTGAGGTCAGAGACCATAATCTGGCTAGTAGAAGCCTGCATAATTCTGAGGAGTATTTTGGCATAGAAATCAGATGTAAAATGCCATTAGTCATGATATGTCATCACTTGTAAAGTATAAAGAAATACTAAATAGGAAAAGATTAAATATCTTGTTCAAAGTTGTGGTAGGAAAGCATTAAAAAGGATTGCTGAAAAACAGCAGTAGGTAAGGTGGGAAATTATATGTTTCTTGTCGATGAAATCTGAGGAATCTTTAAGGAATGCGTCACCTCAGAAAGGAAAAAACACATTTCTTCTTGTGCATTAGGAATGGGAATCAAAAGATATGGAGAAGCCTTTGGTAACTGAAAACAAAATGGAAGATTATTAAAAAACATGTATTGCTTAGATTTCCAAGCACAAACCACCGAAAAAGAGTCCGTTTTTCCAAAAGCAGGGAAAACCAACACAGAGGGCAGAAGTAGGGGTACATACAGACTATCAGTTGCCATCTTCCTTTGGGCACTGGATTCTGCCCCCTGCCCCCAAGGGGTTTTCTATTCTGTTTCCACAAGGGCTTAAAAAAAAATGATAATAAAAGAGAAGCAAACATTAGACATAGACTTCATAATTCCATTTGAATGGATGTAAATTAGACTGAATTCCTGCTGAAGCAGCAATTTAAGAACTATTGTCTTACATTATTGCAGAGTGGAGATAAGGTAACAAAGAAGATGATAGAGAACATTCTCCATGCAAGTATTTTCTGTCATGCTTTGTTATGAGGAAAGCTGTTGAATATTAAAATATACTTTTACCTTGAGAGGCATCTTTGCATGTTCATTTAATAGAGGAACATCAAATACTAATCTTCTCAGCAAATGCTGCATCATGGAAGGCCGCAACTGCCTGAAAGCAGACAAACCATTTCAAAAGGGTGTACCAGCATAGTTTCATGTAAATAATTAATAAATTCATTAAAGCAACCTGTCAGTTCTATCCCATTAAAATTCTCATAAAGTAATCGGATTTTGCTTCTGGGTCCAAAAAAAAAGTGTCCAAAAGAAAGCAAACAACTGCATACCAAAGAAAACCTGAACCAGCTGCAAATCAATTGCTTTAAAGAAGCAGAGTAATTATCTGATCTATAGACAGAGAAAATCAGGAAAAGAAATACTGAATTTTGATACCGTGTATTATGACCACCATGCCCATGAGAAAAGGCTATAACATTAATTTCTTGTAATAGATCTCAATGGCTCTTAAAAATACCCTAGAAACTAATAAAGGCATAAGAGCACTAACTCTTTAGATTTACTAAACAAGATATGTAGCAGTGGACACCAACTGGAAGGATAGATGAAATAGGCATAGCATGTATGTTAGAATGGCATGGACATTAAACTTTTTCAGATAAATAGCAAACAGTGGTCAATTCTATTGGTTCTTATCAAGGTAATATATATATATAAAATGGTCAATGTGATATATTTTATAAAGAAATGCTACACTATAATAAAATATAATATAAAAGTCTGTCATTTCTGAACACACTTGCACATTACGCAAAAAAAATTATGGTGAAATATTCAAAAAAGCTCTGGTGATTTGAAAGCCTAAATGTTGCTAACTTTAATTAGAAATTGAATCTGTATGGCTAAAAGTATGTAAATTGCACTTCAGTGTGTGCACAATTCCACATTTCCAGAGCTTTATCTTTTTGCAGTACATCCTCTTAGTTAATCGCAAAGATTTTAATTTTAAAATCTTAGTAAAAGCAAAATAACTGAGGGCTGCATATGAGTGAGCAATAACGTTGCAAACTGAATACAGCATACTTAAAATTATCACAGTCATCTGCCAGGAAGAAAAAAAAAATTAATTATGCTACTGGTGGCACAGTTCTGCATTCCTGTATTATAAATATCAGAAGTTACTTTATCAATTAGCATCTCTGTACAGCCAGGAATATTTTCTTACCCACAGATAGACAGTAAACACTCTTCAATAGAATCTCGCTGAGCTTTGGTAAGAGAGCATCCCTTTGAGAGTCTGTACACAGTATGTAATAAGGAATCGATGAGGGAAGCATGGTGCTCTGTGCCAGCAAAAAGAGGAGCACATCTGGTCAACAGAGGCAAGACTGCTGTGCAAAGGTATCGATTCAGAGCCAAAGCCATATCCGTAGCACTTAAAGCAGCCTATGAATTAAATGGGACAGAAATTAGATTTGTCTCATGAATGTTGTTACAAATTAAAAGAACTTGCCTGTTTTTCTTCTGTAGTAGTTATAAAGAGGGAAATTTCCAAAACACACAAATAAGGATTTGATACCTACTGGAAGCTGGATGCCTAGCTTCTTTTCCTGCTTCTGAAGTCTCACAGATGGTTTGGTTTGGTTTTGTTTTTAATGAACGAAAACATAAACACTAAAGGTAGCCATTCAAAACCAAAAGTATTTTTAAGACTATATTAAAGAATGTCATAGTTGCTTAACAGAACACTCCAAAATCAGGTAACACCAGTCAAGTCTGCATTTACAAAACTCAGTATGTTTCTGTGTTACGATCAAGCCCAAGTTCCAAGTGAGGAAAAAATCCTCACCTGCTCTTTCTTAAACAACCACCTAATTACTTTCAGCAAAATGTTGACATAAAAGGTCAAATAGGGAAATCAAAGTCCCTGTCTTAGGCCTCATATAAGTTCTCTAAATCTGATGTTTCTGGACCAAGCCAGCTAATAAAAATTAGATAGAAATAAGACTCAGAAAAAAAGACAGCAATTTCAAGGAGGAACTAAACAAAAATTTAGACACTTCCTAAATAACAATGTAGGTGTCCTAAATAACAATGTAGGTGTCCCTAACAAGTGCATGAAGACAGTGTTCTGCATATAGAACACTCTGTATATCTCTGGAAAGAGGGTCTCGGTTACACGCTTCATTTGCAGCTTATCTGATTTTGATTCCATAGCACAAGCTCAGAACGTCTCCTGGGGAAAGGCATTGCATGTCTTATGCATATGGGTATCAGTGGGGGCTCTTATAAAGTGAACATCATTCTGGAGAATTCTTCTTCACTGTTCTTCAAGTATTCTCAAAGCTCAGCAGAAACACACAGCTCATCCAGCATTTAAGAAGTGCAGAAGACAACATGAAGAAATAAAACATAGGGGTTTTGAGGGATGAAAAATGCTGCAGTGTTCAGTAAGATAACAGAACTGAAATACCAACAGACTTAAACCCTCACCGTATCTAAAGAAGCAGCAGCACGAAGATCTGGCAGAAAGCCAACTTCGAGAAGGTGTAGAAGAAAATCCTGGTCCTCAATTCCATAGACCCTGTCAAGGAACAAAACCATGGCTGCCTTGTGATCTGGGCAAAACCCCGCAGACATG
Source organism: Balearica regulorum gibbericeps (assembly GCF_011004875.1). Taxonomy (NCBI): domain Eukaryota; kingdom Metazoa; phylum Chordata; class Aves; order Gruiformes; family Gruidae; genus Balearica; species Balearica regulorum. The sequence continues at coordinate 84,344,319 of NC_046186.1, read as the reverse complement.
TCAGGTTCCACCACAGTACCATCTAAAAGGAAGAAATAAGACTTCAGTGACAAGGATCATTCTTCACCAGCAGACTAGGCAGTCATGTTACTACTCATCATAGGTTTTGAGTCTCTGACAACAGCTAAGCATCTTCCCATGGTTTTGTTCCACAAAGGCAACATATTTGCAGTTAACTGAAGAAGAATGCATAAGGCAAGTTCTACCCAGACAGACCTCAAAGTCTGTTCTGTTCATGCTTTGTGTATTAAGGGATTCTTATCAGTTGATATTCTGATAAGTACCCAAAACATACCAATTCATCTACAGAACTACCTAGTTCTTAGAAGCAGCAGACAGAAAGTAAAAAATACAATTCTACATCAAACACTCCAGGAATGCAGCACTGGCGAGCATATCTGTAATGTATGACAATGAACTAAGATTGTGCTAAAAATTCCTCTGTATCTGAAAACCTCTGAAGTATCTGAAAGGAATTCATTGCAATATTTTTAAATTTTGATACTTTCGTTTTCAAAACCAAACAAACAATTCTGTATCTATGAGCTGTACTCTATGCTACCGAGATATCACTTAGAGATCTATCACTATTTGGAATATCAATAAATAATGGTGTTATAAAATGATTGAACTTTTTCTCTCTTCTACTGTAACCTATCGGACATTCTTGAGCTGTAAGTCCCTAGAAAATCCATGTTGCAATTATAATGTTATCTCTCCAGATACCCAAAAAAGCAGATTCCTTTGCCTTTTATATTGATGCTCACATAGCTCCCACTATTGCAATCAATTTTATGTAGGCAAAAAACACAAAGAAATGCATTTGCATATGTATGTCACACCTACAACTTCACCATAGTTGCTGAAGAACAACTCTGGTGTCTTAGTAAGATCTGCTAGAAACAATTGATAGGGTTAGAACAGCAAAAGCTAAGGATTATGTGATCAAGAAAAAAGACTGTTGTTTTTTAAAATATTTTAGAAAAATAGAAAGTATGCATTTTAAAATTTCTTTTTAGAGTTGTAATAGATTTTCAAGATTCAATTTAAATGAATGGGATTTACATCAGTGATTTAAGTGTACACAGAATTATTGCCTATAGCATGCAGAAAATTTTTTGAAACATGTTTGAAATATACATGATTTCTCTTCTAATTCACATAATAAATAGTTTAATTTCTATAACATTTTTAAATACTGAGAGAAGCATGAGTATCAGTATGTTGTTAAATTACAAAACATAAGAATGGGATGGGAGAAAAAAGTAGAATAATCATCTTACCTTTAGCTATGGTTGGCATGTGAAAAGGAATACTAATTACTCCCACCAAATCTTCCAGTGGAATCAAAGACCGTAGAATTGATCTGATTCTAATGGCTTCCCCTTTACCAGCATGGATTAACTAATGAAAAGACAAATAAGAAATTAACAAGGTCATGTTTTTACCTTCTATATGTGTTCATGTTCTGGAAACTTCCTAAACCATAGATACACAAGAATGACTGATCTCAAAATTGCATTATAATTAATAATGTAAATTTCACACAATCTGTATTTATTTGCTATGTTTTGGCTGCAAACATGCAAAGTCTAGAAATCTAGATGTGTTGTTATTAAATAAGACTAAGCCCATTTTCAGAATGGAATGTTAGGCAAAATACGTGAGCAAAGCATTAAATGTAGCACATGGCGGGGGGGGGGGGGGAGCAAAAGCAGATTTTCAGATGAAAAATGCCATTTTTTATTTCCTGCCAAATAATAACACTTTCAGGTATTCCAATTGTTTTAGTTTTGTTTTTAAAAAGTCAGCAAGACAGGGAGAAAACAAGACAATTTTCTTATTCAAACAAGATATTTATACACTGACCTTAGCAGATACCTCTCTCAAGTTATTGATCTCTGCACAAATCTGATACTGATCTACCTGAATTAGGGCACATTTCGGGGTGAAATAAGAAACTATGCATAACTAAGTAGAATTTCTGAAGAACAGGAAGGTATTTTGAATTGTAAACCACAAATATTTTCAAATATTTTCAAGCTTTTAGGAACTAACTGGTAAGGGACTGGGTTTTATAGTGCGAGTGTCTAATTCTTTGTATCTAATGCCTGAAATAGTGACATCTTACCTTTTAAAAAGTTTTTCACTGTGAATGAAGATTATGAAATATCAATATGTATATCCAGGGACAATACTTATTCATACATTTTAAAAGAATGCCCTATAACATTTACTCTTTTATACGCAATTTAAACAGTCTGTTTAAATAAGTATATGAAGAGAGTAAAACTATGGTTTAAAATTAAAAAAAAAAAAAACCATAAAAAAAATCACTCTACATCATCCCAGTAAATAGGGAAATTTGAGGACTCCGATTGTCACAATGAACAATCAAACAATATTAATGACAGAATATTGTTGAAGACTGACCAGAGAACAGTAATAAGAAAAGCAATGGAATAATTCCTTTAAAAAGAACAGCTTCTGAATAGTTTACTGAAATTCCTTGCAAATTAGTAGATGACCATGTTATGTAAATTAAGATACTATGTAGCTATACCACTGCTTTAATACTTGATAATGTGCTACTGTGAAAAAGCCAAACAGGAAATCACTAAACAATCAGTAAACCAACTATGCCTTTACTTTCCAATGCATGAAGACATAAAACTTACATGCATTTCAGGGGCACAACGTCCTAAGAGATCAATCAAAGCAGCATAAAAGGTCATGATTGCATTTCCCATGTGAATAGTGTCATCTTCTTGTTCTTCCATTTCACTGTAATTAGTTAAATGTTAAAACAATTAAAAGATGAAAATAATACAGGAAAGCTGTTACATCACCAATAAAGAAAGAAAATCTGCTCATAGGTATAACAGCTTACACATAGTGGCTTCCTGTTAACTATGGACTTTTAGCAGAATAACACAGAATGGAATTTGTACCTGAAAGATTGTAGTGACATCTGCATTGCTACCATTTATGTGTCTCATTTTGCATCAGGGGATTGATTCTTAACCAACTGACAAAGAACAAAAAACCCCAGAATTCTAAAGAAGATTTAATATTTAGAGAGTGTTACTTAAATTAACAGTGCAGAGGAAGCACTATTTCGTAGAAGACAAATCTCTACCCTTCATACAATCCAAGGAACAATGCAGGTGATAATTCACATTAAAACAAACAAGTCATTTCACCACTGAGATTATAAAACAAATAAACAAAAATGATGGCAACGTAAGCAATTCCACTGCACCTACAGGGTTTTACTAGATCCATTACTTGGGGAAGGTCCATCCCTTGTTGGATCTTCTGATATTTGTATTGCTTCCTCCATGGCCGCAAGTAACCCATTGCCTCCTTCTCCTCTTAGAGCTGGACCAAAGCATTCAGGTCGACGGATAAGCAATCTGACTACAACATTAGCATTCTCCTCCACACTCTCTCCTACCACACAGAACAAATATCAAGACTTAAGATTATATCAAAAAAACTTTTGAAATACAATCAGAAAAAGGTACACAAAAGTGCGGAACATATGCATCAGTAGATAGTTTTAACTACAAAACAGTTTAAATATCATGACAAAGTTACATAAATACACAAACATACTCCTCTATTATTGTAATAAAAGCTACAAAATAAAACATTTATTTTAATTCAAAATTAAATACAGCCAGAGAAGTAACTATGTAATAAAGGATGTTTAAAGCATCACTGAAGCTACTCATTTGTAGTAAAGACTCACATTCAAGTAAGACAGTTAATGAGGGGACAAGTATAGCTGCTAAACATTAAATGTGGACTATTGATATCTTCATGAAAGGACAGGGGTTTGGCTTTATGTCTAGCATAAGTTTTATCGTAAAGAGATTTAGGACACTCTGCTCTACTTCCAAAGGAGATGTGGGCATTTCAAAGACTAAAGATGGATCTAATAAATGGGGGATAGGCTCATTGTACTCTATATGACTTGTGAAATAGGCATCTAAGTTACTGTGTGTCTTGCATAATTCTATTCTTTCTGCAAATTGTCCTTTAAATTTACAGTACCATATCAATTGGTTTGTATTGCTATTTTAAATGACAAATTTATTTGAACATTAGACGAAGGTATAAAATTTATAGGCTTATACTCTACCATTGCAAAATACGGCAAAACGAAGGAAATCTAAATATCGCTCTCCTTCAACTGGATTCCATCCAATGTCGGGGTAGCCTTTAGAAATCAACAATGGACAACTCTGCAATCCACATCCAGCTAAGTAGCGAACTACCTAAAAGCAACGTAAGATGAAAAAGAAATTAATTGTGAAAAAGAAGTGCAGTTTCAAAGGGAAGCACCCTCATACGTTGTCTCGGACATGGTGTCCACATTCTGTTATCCCCAACAAAACCATATCATACTTTGGGCAAATCAGAAAAGCAGCCTCTTTCTTAGTTCACTTTCCCAGTCTTATACTACTTCTACCATGAACTACACAAGCTTACTTATCTCAATTCCATTTTTCCTCTAAACCACTTCTTTGCTGTCTATATTTCATTTCTCTTGCAACCCTGAGCGTTACAAATTAGTCAATTTTGTAATATTGGCGGACCACACACTATCCATATTTCAAAACATACCTTCTAATATAACTCACAGGACTACTTTTTTATTTTAACCTTTCCTTTTCACTTGTGTTTTTTTCTTCCTTTCTTTTTAAACGCACAGCAGTAACACTCTCTGCAATTCAGACCTATAGTCTCGGTAGTAGTTTTAAGTTGGCCCTCTCCTATCTGAATTGTAAGAATTGTAAGCATAGTCTTTAATCAGTTCAGATAGCTTTCTTTTGCTGACTATAAGAATGATAAGTCTGAAAATGTCCTTTTAAACACACATGGTCCATCTTCCTATTCCAATAAAGGTTCTACACTTATATTATTCCTGACATGCTTTGCTACGAAGGTTATAGCATCTCCAGAATTGGAGGTCTTCAAGAACAAATTGAACAATGTATTCTACTGTCTTACTTTCCATTAGAAAGTGGTTTTTAATGTCTACCTTGAATCTGTCCTTCCATTATTTAAGCCGCTTTTCTTATCCACTACTGACGTAGTAACCATTATTCTATTCCTTCTATTCCAGCAGCAATTTACATATTCTACACAATTCTCACATGCTCTCTTGAGGTTTTTATTCTCTAGTTTAATTAATCCCAATTCCTTCCACCTTTTCTGAAGCAGATTTAAATGTTAGGGAAAAATACAGATAGATATAGATAGATATCTCTACAAAATTTGTCATATATTGTAACAAGTTGTCACAAGGCTTCTACTAATCCCTATTGAATTATTCCACCACTGTAGGTCACCGTCAAGACAGAAAAACAAAGAAAGCTTTTAGCAATACAGTTTTGTTGGGTATGGACTCCACTATTCCCAAAGTAAGAGCTGCCCTCGAGGCAATTCCTTTTGGTTACACCTGTGTATGTAATAACCATAAACTCAGTTCAACTATCTGGACAACCAACAGGAAGAACAAACAATCAGATCCTGTTAGTCTTCCTCTGAAAGGTACACAAAATTCCCATATAATTCTTATAATCTTGAGTTTTGATTACTCCAGGAAACAGGAATCTTCCCCTCTCTACAGGGAAAAAAAATGCGTGATAAAGAAGCTACCAACCTTCTCCAGATCAGGTTCCCTTAAAGCTAGTGCAAGTTCATTGTTATCCATCACAGAGGCTGCTGCAACATCTAAAGGAGTTGATCCTCGCATAGAAGGAGAGGCTGTTAAAATAACATTTCAACACCAAATTAATAAAACCCAACAAAGTCACAGGAAATACATTAACATTTTTTTTAATAAAAGACAACATTTTGTCATTAGTTAGCACATGATTATAAACATATCATTTATGCCATTCAGTTTATTATAAAGCATCATGCATTCGCATGAAATTTGACATTGACATTAAATCAAAATACAATGTAGATGTTCAAGCTAGAAATAACTTTTCTTACACATTTCTATTCTTATCATATACTTTGTTTTAAGATCTCTTTCTTTCTAATTTTTCTAACTGACACACCTTCATTTTGAGGAAAAAGTAGTGGGGATTTTCTATCTAAACCACTGACATTTTATCAAATGTATTGAAATAGAAATTATCTTTAAGGCTTAAAATATAAGATTTATGTTATCTATATCTTTAAAAAATGGCAGTCATTATAGCATTAGAAAAAGCTAAGGTTTTCATATTAACACTCCAAATGCATTTCATTTGAGGACTTTCTCTCCAAAAAGAATTTTAGTTTATGCTTCTGTCCTGTACCTATACATTAATAAGGAAATTGTGATCATTTAAAAAAATTCCTGTGATTATTCTAAATGCTTATATATTCTCAATTACAAGTACTAAATTAGATAAAGGATAAATTTATCACCTCTATAGCACTTCAGCCTAGAAAAGAAAGGCTAACATTTTAAGAAAACTTCATGGTTCATTTCTGGGCATCTATACACGCATACCCAAGCAAATGAACTCTGTATTTCTCCCACTGTCATAGGTGTATACTGAACAGTCTACAGAGGAAAGTGCAGGGGAGCAAGCTTGAGCAGCGAGAAGTAAGCCCTAATGAAACGCTGCCAAACTTATTTATGATTCTCTTCATCAAAATCAGGATTTTATCCCATTTCTTAAAATGTGCAACTAAACACTGACTCTCTCTTAATGTCCAGGCACATACATAAAAGCATATACTAAATTACCTCAACTTAATGCTACTGTCAAGAGTTTGTTTGGAGTTAGCAATACAGTTAATCAAAATATTTTTGCACTAGGTAAAGGAGAAACTTGAACACAAACAGAGGGAAAAACACAGGTGGTTTTATATATATATTATAGAGATTTTATAAAAGCAGAAAGTGTTAAGATTTTGGTTTAGATTCTCAAGAGCCACACACTTACCAAGGCCAACACTGCTGTTTTCCAATAAATAGCTAAGATGATCAAACATAGCTTTTTGATTCTGCCTGCTGATGCGGCAAAAATAACACAGAAAGCGGCAACAGTTTGCCACCATCTTTGGGAAAGTGATTTCCTAAGAAGCAAATAAAAAACAAACTGAAGCTCAAACTCTAAGACAGGCATAAAACTTGCAAAAGATTGTTTATGTAACAGCCTTTTAAGACACTAATATTTATGCATTGTATTCACCGCATCTCAGTGAAATTAACTATTTGGGTTTCACCATGGAATCAACAGGGCTTTCTAAGCAAGTAAATAACTCCTTAACCCCCAAAGATCAAGGTATAAGCCTGAAAAACAAGCACTGGGATCACCCATAAATTCTAGATTCAAACATGAAAGAATGTGAATGCACAGATTCACAGAGTAATACTGCATTGATTTTTTATTAGTTTCTAAAAAGATCTCCCCTTTAAAACCCACTAAGCATATAAAGTGCGATTTACAGTTTTTCTTTAAAGCATCTGAAAATACAATGCTAATTATATCTTCCTCCAGAATGGAAGGACAGATTCTTCTAAAAACTTAGTCAATTATTGTGCTAATGGAAATTAGTAAGAGGTTGTGGTCTCAGTACTTCCAGTGACTGCTCAGTGCCTTACAGGATAAAGCTTTGAACAGCTATATAGTAAACTCTCTGTCTTCTAACAGTGAATTGCTTTACCTTGGATTCTCCTCCACCAAGCACATTTACCATCACTTCCATGACAGTTTCATGCATGCCTAAAGCTCTCATGAGATTTGGATGTTGGTAAAATACCTTATTATTCATGATGTCTCTACAGGAAAACAAAATTAAAAAATGGATTAAAATGTTGTGGACCAATAGTTTACCTATTATGCTATTTGCAAAGCTGATTTACTGTGCAATTCTTCACCATCTGAGGTGAAAAATTACCTCAGGGACTTTTTCAGGTTGAGTCTCATCTCTCCTGATAGTCTATTTTTTTTTTATGCACATTGTGGAAGAACCTGACCTTTCTTTTCCCATATTTTAGTTATTGCCCTAATCACCACTTGATTACACCAGAGTAGGATGCTTTTCTATTTTCATTAGAAATTCGATTCCAGATCTAAAATTATTTTCTGACAAGAGTATGATTAAAACTGCTATATTAGCTTAAATTTTAAATTCAACTATTCCATATTTTGACAAACCATTTTTTTTTCAGAATATTTCAACCTTGAGACATTTGACATCTGCCATCAAAACCAAGAAGAAACAATTGTAGAGGAAAGAGAATGTATATCCAGCTATCCTCTAGGCATCAGAAACAGAAGGTGCATAAATATTAACCTTAGTTCATGAGTTACTGCTCAGAAGAACTCTTCTACATATTTCAGTAGAACAGATTTACATATTTTAAAATCAGTCCTGAAGATTATAATGTCAATATTTTATGCAGACATGTTGTGTCCAACAAAAATGTCTGGTTTAAAAATTAATTCAATTTCTAAAAACAGTAATTAGTCTTGAAATCACACACAACCCATAAAGCAATCAGGTCATGCAAAAAAAGGATGAGCAAGTCACTATAGAAAATACTGTTGACAACTGTTCAAATTTCATTGTATGTTTTATAGCAGTCTTTTTTTTTCTGACCTAAAACTCCTGCAATCAGGCAAGGAAAATTTCAGCCTTATAAAAGATGAGATGTGAAGAGAACTGTTCCATCACTCTAAAAGCTACAAATTCACAACTCTCAGTCATGCAACAGAATGCACGCAGCATGTCTGATGTAGGTGGCACTATCAGAGTTTCTGACTCCCAGTAACTCCCGGAAAGAATAGCTGATCTTTTTCCCCCAAAGCCTACAACCGGACTTTGTATCAGTGATGACAGAGGATAGGCCCTGCCTCCAGAAGCTATCCATACCACATCTCCTTTCTGCATTAATGCTTGATGTTGTGGAAAAAGACCTCGATGGTATCAATCTGCTTAGTCATTCTAAACTCTTATTTGTCTACAGCAGCTTCCTTTTACAGAAATACAGTACAGAAAGTCAAAAGGTCACCTCAGGGGCTGGCCAGCAATATTACACTACTTCAGAAAATACATCTACTTTTAATCATATAATTAGGAAAAATAAGACTGGGTGAACTACTTCACAGTTCAAATAGTACCAACTACATTCAGTGCAATAAAAAGATGGCATATGTACAGACACATGGAGACATAACTCCATTAGCTGACTGGGGGTGTGTGGGGGGGGGATTGTACGTGCCAACAGCTAACAGTCACCGCGTTCATATAAAATGGACGATATTCCTGATAGGATTTTTCACAGCCATACTTTTAAGATATGGTAACAAGATATATTTTTTAATATCATAAAACACTACATACATGTTTTCAACTTTTCTCATAGAAGTCTTACAGATGACATTTACTTCTCTCCAAAAATTATACGTATAATGCTGCAAAGGCTGTATCTTACAACTGAAGATACTAAACTGATACCAGTGCCTGCATTTACACCCATATAGACTAATAACAGTCAAACTTCATGTATAACCTTGGCCATAACCATAGAGCAAATAACAACAAATATCTGTAAATAAAGAGATGTTACACTCCAGTTATTTACCCTAATCCACGAATCATAAGTTTCTCTTCCTCCTTCCCCATTCTGACACTAAGCAAGGAACGGATTTGGCCGAGGGATGCCAGAAGATTGATTGTGTCTTCCACAGACACACTATTTATGGTGTAGGTCTTTGGTAGGGCTCGAACCAGGCCACCAATACCATCATATTGGCGATGTAGCAATACAAACATGGCCCTCACTAATTCCGGGTCTTCTATCACTGATTCCTGGGCCCAGCGTACCATTGTGTCTGAAATCAACTGTTGAAGAGTAGCTGTGAAGAAAATACATAAATCACAATATTAATGGCTCATCTACCTGCTGGTAGTCCCTCAGAACTACCATTATGTAACATGAATTGGAATGAATTCAATTCTTAACAAGCACCTTTGTCTTGGTATTTCTTTAGCAGACTGTTGAAGAAAAATAAAACCACACAAGACAAGCAGGTCAAAAACCAAAAGCCTGTATATTTAAAATTAAAATACAGGAAATAAATCTGGTAACATAAAAAATTATGAAGACATACAAGATGCACACAAAGCGTTCAGATTTATTTCTATGCATTGCTTTTAAGAGTTTTCCAGGAATGCAGCTCTGAGGATTTTTCTTACATATTATGAAGACTGGAAAAATATACTGGTAGCACATGTAAATGCTATATTATTTATTTATATGTTTAAGCTCTGTATCCATGCAAAATTTTATAGTGTACAAAACAGAATAATTTAACTTAGTCCTTTGCCAAAATCAAAGGCTCTTCAAAAGGAATAGAAATTAAGAGACTCCAATCAAATAAATGGCAAATCATCATTTGCATATTTTGAATTCAGTCTCTAATGAAGCAAGAAAGCCATATCTGGTAGTCTCACTGACAGTCTTTATTAGTCGGGATATATGTATATATTTGGGAAAGTCCTATTAAAATATACAAGCTGTATAACGTCAGTTAAGATTTGAGACTAGTGTTTAGAAAAATCACTCGCAAACTACCAGTCAAGACAAAGTATTTGATAAAGATAATTGAATAATGTTCTTTTTCCCATCTCAGGGAACTTCCATTCAGGTTTGCAAGACTTTATCAGATCAATTCAGGATCCTCTTGAGACGTTCTGATAGTTATACACTACAGAACTTCAACTTACCTAACTAATCAATTTATTTCCATGTCAAGCGGATAACAGTGAAAGTTTGACAAGGGAAATTTTATAATCTCTCCTGAAGTTCAGTAAACTGCTTAACTGCCAACTGGGTTGACGGTTGGACTTGATGATCTTAGAGGTCTTTTCCAACCTTAATGATTCTATGATTCTATTCTATAAATATCTTAATGTTGAAGAAGCTGGTTGATTCAGACCAAACAAAAAAAAATTTCAAATTAGAAATCTATGTGTTGAGACAGCAACATGATTTTGGAGTAAACCAGATGCAATTTCAAGCAAAACTCAAACAACAACAACAACAAAAAAAAGTAAAAGTACTTAAAGAAAGATATTGAACAGACAGGAGTTTACAGAGAAGAGAATGTTTAACAAAGAAGAGAATTTGTGCTAAGATGTGCTAACACAGGGTAAGGGAAAAAAAGACTGGTATTGTATTTTATTGTTACTGTCCAAACACTGTACCATAAGTGTTTTGACTGTCACACACCATAATATTTTTTAGAATAAGAGCCACTTTAAAAATAAGTAAAAAGATGAAATGTGTTTGGGGTCATATTTCAGGACTGAAATAAATAATAACAACAAGGGACACAACAGTAAGTTTCCTTTGGTTTTTTGTGAAGAATCACATGAGCATGCTGTCATTTGGGTCCTGTTTTGATAACTGCAATACTGCATCCCAATCTGTGGGTCTTGCTGTTATCTTGCTTGTAATGAAGAACTCAAGCAGCCTAGCTACCACAATACTAGCTAATCAGTTTAATATAATACTGTCTTCCTACTAACATAAGAGAGAGAGAAAATTAGATTTTGTAGAGCTTTAAGCTTACTACAAAAAAAATTTACGAAACCATAGGATTCATCACCACATTCTGCATAGACCTAGCATCTAATTATCACTACTTGATAACTGAAATGACAGTTATTAACTGCTAAGCTAGAAGGCACACTTTTAGGAGGACAAAAATATTTCACTAATCTAACACTAATAACTGGCAGCCAGGAAGCCACGTTATTATAAGTACCCTGGGGAAATCTTCTCATCCCATAACTTCAGGCACTTACATTATGCAACCAAGCTAAAAGGCCCATCTCCCTATGAATTCTGTGTAGTCAATGATGGAAATCAAGTTTTTTACCAAAGTCATAACACCTAAACTGTGTGCCCAGAAATTCATTCCTGCTGGTAGGGTGGCAGCATAAAAATGAGGACATTTGAAAGTGCCACCCACCATAATAAAGGCAAAAAAATTAAAATAAAATAAAATTAGCACTGCCAAGTAAAATATAAATAAAGATCCATAATCAGCTGGCACCAAGTGCAGAACTTGGATGCCACTGGCAACGGTCCTTATCAAGATGGAAAGGCAGAAAGTGTCAGAAAAATGACATAGCAATAATCACAGTCAGCAAATCTTGAATTTTAGGTTGGGTGGGGAGGCTTCTCCTAAGCACAGCTTTGCAAATTACAGTCTAATTGCACATTCTTCTTTATTTCGGTAATCTTCATGCAAATAGTGATTTGAAGCTGCTGCAGCTGAATTTGTGAGCAAGTTCTCATAATCAGGACGTTGCTACAATTGTTAAAATTTTCCACTACGTCCCATTGGGAAACAAATCCGCCTAGCATAAAAATTCCATCTGAGCTTGTTTTGAGTCAGAGCTACAAACTTCAAGGTGCACAGATGTTTAACTAAAAATCCAGCTTGTTTTGATTGAAAATATGTGAAGAACTTCCTCCCCTGGTTCTTTTGCCTTTCAGAATTAGGATACAATAAGCTGATTTAATTTTGCTTACAGGATGTCTTAGCATCATCATCGACTGGCTTCTCAGCTTGTTTCTTCTTCAGATATGTAACTTTTTCCATGAGGTATAGGAGGCGACCCCTAATGGTTAAATCACTGTTTCCATCCAAGGTTCCATCTTCATCTAGTTCAATTCCTGAAATAAAAAATATACACTAAATAGTTAAAGAATAAAATTAAACAAATTACTGACATGTTTTGTATCTTGTATGTAAACATAATCAAACTGAACTATGTTGTTCTGCTTCTACAGAAGAGTTTGATATGGGATATGCTGAACCAGCAGTTTGGAACAAGTATAGATCAGGTATATGTGCAAGGCAGGAAACTGCAGATAAGGATCATGTAATCTTATGAATTTATTGCATAAATTGTGTGTTATTATACATAAAATATATAGTCAATATATTTCTGTGGTCAACTCCCCCAGTATGCATGTTTCCATGCTTAACACTGATGCCTGCGTTTTGGACCTATGTAGCTCAGAAGTGTAGATATGGTCCCTACTGACACAGTATGGTTCAACTGATACTACTAAAGACTAGGAGATTTTTAGGCAGAACATAGCATAGAAGTGAAAGAACTAAAGTTACAGTAAATATTTTTCTGGCTGGTCACTAGAAAGTAAGTAGTAACCTTCACAATACAGTGGTTCTTTCATGATATTCTTATATCAAGCTATAAAAATGTAAAAAATTGCATGCAAGCCTTTACAGAATCACAGAGCAGCTGAGGTTGGACTGAGCCTTTAGAGATCATGTAGTCCAGTCTCTCTGCTTAAAGCAGGTTCAACTAGAGCAGGTTGCTCAGGACCAGCTTCAGTCAGGTTTCGAATATCTCCAAAGGTGGAGAATCCACAACCTTTTTGGGCAGCCTATTCCTGAGTTCCATCACCCCTACAGTAAAAAAAAAACAGGAAAAACTCCCCCCATGAGCTTTCTCTTTAAGTTAAACAACCGCAGCCCTCTCAGTCTCTCCTTGTTCAAAAGATGCTCCAAGAATTTAATTATCTTTGATGGCCCCTCCCTGGACTCACTCCAGTGTGTCCATGTATCTCTTGTACTGGGGAGCCCAGCTGTTAGCTTTCTTTGCCACCAAGGCCCGTTGCTGCTTATGCTCACCTTGTTGTTGACCAGGATCCCCAGGTCCTTTTCTGCAAAGCTACTTTCCAGTTTCGTCCCTAGCCTGTCCTCGCTGCATGGGGTTATTCCTTTTCAGGTGCAGGACTGCACTTTCTATTGCTGAGCTTCATGGGATTCCCATCAGCTCATTTCTCTCATGTTTTTAACTTTATTCATTCATGCATACATTTTAAAGGAATTAAAAATCTTGACCTATATCTATTAGTCACACTAAAATAAGCTCAAAGTAAAAAGGTCATTCAACTATATTTTCTGGGTTTTTTAGTTTCCAATATAAGTTCGAAAGTTAAGGGTTTTTTGGGGAGTTCTTTAGCAGCCTTGAATTTCATAGGATGTTTCTTCACGATATTACATCATTCTTCCCAAGGAAAAAAGAAAAAGAAAAAAAATCACCATTAGGACACCCAAGCCCTGCAACATGTTGCCCAAAGACACTGGGGAATCTCTGTGCTTAGAAGCTTTCAAGACCCAAGTGCAAAAATCGCTGAGCAACCTGGTCTGAGTTCAGCATTGACTCTCCTTTGAGTAAGAGGCTGCATTAAAGACCTTCTGCGGTATTTGATACCTTAATAAATCTGTGAAACTGGGAGGGGACACAACCAGGATAGCTGACCCAAACTAGCCAAAGGGATATTTGATACCATGACATCATGCTTTGGATATAAAGGGGACTGGCCGGAGAGAAGGGGACAGGCTGAGCATCGGGTTGGGTGAGCAAATTACATTGTATATCACCTGCTTTGTATATTCTTTTGTAAGTACTGTTGCTTATAAAAGTGGGGGAGGTGGAGGGGTGACTGAGTGGCTGCATGTTGCTTATGTTGCTTAGTTGCTGGCTGGGGCTAAACTACAACATAAAAATATTCAGTAACAAGACTTACCACAGTGTGTCATTAAGTCTTCATGGAAATCCAAGAGTTGATCCCGAATTTCTTCTGGGCAAGGACAATCATTTTTATCATCCTTGAAGTTCAGCAGCATGTTAATCTTAAAGAATACAAAGGAAAGGCAAATGACACTGATCTCCAAAATCTAAAACTTTGAAATCAAACAGAACTCTGTCATATATAGACCACAACAAAAAATAAATTGTCCATTGTAAGTTGTACCTGCTCCTGAGGTGGGGATCGAAATTCTTTTGTTTTTCTAGCTGTCAGGGCAGCAGACATGTTCAAGGCCTGCATCACTTCATTGTACCGGAAGCGTTGATTATCTTGAAGCTTGGCCACAAAATCATCCGAAAATGCAACAATGGCTTCTATTCGATGTCGTACTTGACAGTCACACAGGTACTGGAGTAGATGACACATCTGAGAAACAACATTGTAAGAGAAAGAAGAGTTGGCAAACTAGGCAAATAAGGATGCATTCCTTATAGCAGCAGTTACTATCAAATAAAGTGAGCGAAACCTTTAATGCTGTCATTTACTACATATGAAGTAATCCTGCACCAGGAATATCTGGCATCTGTAATAGACTTACGTGCCTCAGACATATAAAATATATGACGTTTATTAAAGTTATAAGAGATTGGATTTAGTCCTTGCTTCTAGGGAATTTCTGTTCGGATCCATAAAAATTAAGAATTCCCTGTTAATGTCATTGAGAAAGTAATTCTACTTAATGAAACAACAGTTGTTCGATCTATCAAAGAAGATAGTATCAGGAAGATACTAAATCTTCTTGTTTCCTGTAAGGAAATTACTTCTCTATTTAACTAACATCAAAATACTGTATCCCTTGAAAGAGAAATTACCAAGTGAAGAAAAACTGATCTGTGAAGAAATGGGAACAACCACTATCACAGCAGTATCGTTACCTGTAATTTAACAGGTTCTGGAAGTTTCATCTGAAGGAGTCCTTCCTTTGGCACTTGCTCCCCTCTGGTTTCTTCCTCTCCTTCTGACTTGAGCTCGTCTGAACTCAGCTCCTTCTCTGAAAAATCAATTTCATCCTCCTGGCTCATTGCTTCTTTGAAAACCCGGGGCTCAATCAACTGCAAGATGTGTTTCAGATCCGCGTTGTGGAAGATTCCCATAATTAGGAGTGTATAAAAGAGCTTGATGAGAGGCACAAACAGAAATTCTGTAGAACCTCCAACTGGGTCTCTGACATGGAGGCTGCCTTCTTGAACAGCTTCAGTCAGCATCTCTATGGTTTTGGCCTTTAAGATTTCCAGAGGGAATTCAGGACTGAACTGAAAGCATTCACTGCTAATGCTTACAAAACTTGGAGAGGAGAACTGCATTCTTGGCCTTAATGAAGTGCTAAGTCCTATACCAGGGAGGCCATGTTTTTTGTTTTCATCAGGAAACAAAGTAATACTCTTGGTCTCATCAGTCATTGGAACTATAAATTCATTATTCATCATTAACCTGGCAGTTGCATAGGTATTGAGATGGATGTCAATGAGTAAGTCATAATATCCTGCACGTAATAATCCTGGCATATATTTATTCTCAATAGCATACAGGAGCTGAGATTCATCCACATGGCTACACATAGCATGGGCCACTCGGTTGTTGCCTAAAGCACAAACAGCTGAATATAATCGGAGGGTATGGTAGTGAAATTTCAGCAATTCTTCTTGTTCTGTCAGCTCTAAAATATCAATTGTTCTGCAGAGAAAAAAAAAAACAAAACCACAATACAGTAAATTCCGTATCACTGCAAAAACTTACTTAAGTGAAAGAATTCAAAATTCTCCCTAAGGGTAACATTGCCACAATATCAGTTCTATGAATGGACTTTTTCCACATTTCAGCTTTGATGTCAGAAACACTGTCAACCTAAGAATCAAGGACTAATAACAAAGTTCAATCAGGAACTTATTCAAGTTGCTCCCAAAGTACAACTTCAGTTACTTTCAGTGAGGAAAGACCAAAATTATTTACTTAACACAGAATACTCCTTCACACTACAAACAAGAATTTGGATAACTGAAAATTAAGGTTTAAAAACTAGTATAGGTTGAGATATTTATAACATTTATAGTTTATAGATCTGGGGTTGCAAAATGGCAACAGACTAACCAGTTAATTTGCAGAGGGTTCAGGGGCAGGGTTGGTTGTTTAGAATTCTTACCTAATTTTTCAGTGATTTTATTTTCAGTTTTGGCACTGGCAAAATGCTGAGACATTTGGGTAACCAGGAAATCACAGTTACATTTCTTCAATTGTTTAAACTAAATTTAGGAAAATTAAAGTAATGGAATAATTAAATTGGTCACAAATCTTAAAAAATCCCTACAAAACCAGATCTTTGTCTATCTTACAGATTATCTTTAATAATTTATACACAGAGTTCCTTTCATTTTCATTCAAAACCTATATATACTATTATATATACTAATTATATTATATTATATATTATATATATAAAGAGCTTTGAGAGAAACTAGGAGAGGTTGGAAACACAACAAAAGGAAGCAGATTTTTAAAACATTGAAAAATAAGATCAATTTTTAACATTAGCTAAATCAAAACACACTGTCTTTATTTACATGTATTATAAATACAGAGAAGACCTTGGGCTTTTATTATAGAAACTTTATTACATGTCTAACTTCATAATCCCAGCTTAGCTCTGATATACTTCAACACACAAACATCAACCTGTTTTCTTCAGGAATATGAAGGGCCATGAACTGCAAGGGATTCAGGCACTGTATCATCCAGCCTTGACGTTCACTGATCCGAGAGACATCAACCTTCAAGAAGTGGTTTGGCACTCTGCTCCAAAGCACATGAGTCAGAAATTGGACATGGAGACGTGGAGGACATTGAGAGACTGGGTTTTTGTGTTCGCTTTTAAATAAGCCAGCAGATAATGGCATTACATTCTGGAAAATTCCAACAGAAGAGACAGTCAGTCTCATCATTTTTGCCAAACAATGAATATATGGTATTTTTCAAGAAATATATTCAACGTATAGTGAAGTACAGTGCAACAGGAAATTAGCATTTTCAGTAATTTGTAAAATCAGCTGGGAACTGCTGATAGATTAGCAGCAAGACAGCATTGTCCATAACAGATGTTTTAAAATAGCTAAATTTGAAATAGAAAATTGAATTGAATGTGTGGTCACTTCCTTGGACCAGAGATCTGAACTCCACTCGTCTTTTATATCATCTGATTTCTTAGACATCCACATATCCAAAGCAAGGAAGCAAATTCAGCTCAGTTTTCTTGAGTGTACTGTTTGAACGTACTTTAAAATTATTTTAAAACCCTAACCTAATTTGCAGATACACTGGTTTTCCATGTTCTGTTCGTAGAATAAGAGATTTGTCTTACTGACCCCAGTGATTTCATTTCATCATGAAGGATGAGATTCAGAAAATTCAATGGGATTTTGCAATATCCTCTGCCAATTCTAATCAGTTATGATCCTTTACATCCAATGTACTGTATTTTAAATACAGTAAATACAGTAAATACAAAGTATTTAAAACTGATTTAAGAAAAAAAAATGGCAATAGTGCAAGCCCTTGGAATCATAAAAACGTGCCCAATACAATTGCAGGCAACAAATGACAAAGAAAAATAATTTATTTGATACATTAGTCCTAAACCTGCACAAACCCAAACATTATTTACCTTTATTCTTCCCAACTCAAACTGGAAAACATTGGGGCTTGTAGCTTGAGCAAATACAGCAGGAAATAACTTTGTACTCGGTTCAACCTAAATCAAAGATGCACAAATATATAACCATTGAAGACAGCAAAACACTCTTACACATTAAAAAAAACACCAACCCTAATATCTGTATTGACAGTCAATAAGCCTTTGAATAAAACCCCAGAAAATCCAAATAGGAGGGAGGGAAAAAAAAAAATCAGTCATCACAGCGACAATTACTTTTTTTTCCAGTCTTGTACAAAAGTTTCTAATAAGATGCAGTCTGAGGATTTGGTTTTCCCCCTTCCCACTGGAAGTTATCATAAAAAAATACTCACCTGATAGTACGTGCCTAGTTCCTTGCCATTAGCTGTGAAGGTCAGCAGGCCACTGGCAGCATCAACCAAGCAACCAATCTCCAGACCATTATTATTACGTCCTTGTCCAGGGCTCATACTCTCTCCTGCGCACACCATATAGCAGTTGCTGCGTTTTATACTGAATGTCAAAAGACAAATTTATTTATGGATGGTGTGTAAATTTTCTGTAGTGGACTAAGAACAACTTTGTATGGCTGCAACCAACAAGGTCTTGTGGCTGAAAACTGCGGATCTCACCACAACCAATACCAAAATTCAATGAAACATAGACTTTATAGTTGAAAAAATAAAAACTGAAGATCATAAAATATGAACAAGCTCAAATCCTTGGTAAAATTCTGACTTTACAAGTTAATGTTTTAAATCATTTAATGTTAAGCTGTTGTACTAATTTTGGCCTGCTCAAAAATTAGTTCCAAAAATACTACAAGGTATTTTGCTCAACTTTGTACCAGATCAGAAGTCATTATTTACAGGATCATGATCTGAAACTATATAGAAATGCTGTGCTATTTTACTTTTCAGTGCCTATTGATCTGATTAGATCATTACTCCACTGTTTCTTCACAAGCAAGAGGAGAGAATAAGTAAAGTTACACTTTTGTCTATTACTTTTTTTCCCCCCATCAACCCAATTATATTACATCATGTGGATTTAAAGTTTATAAACTGTTAGTTGCTTTTATGGGTATAAAATATGCATCTTTTTAAGAAAATTGTAACCAACCTTTCATGAACCTTCCCTTTTTCATCTCCCAGTGTAACTGTGACAGTACGAACTCTGTCCAAGTCAAAGCTTGTATCATACTGGTGAAAGTCAGATGTAATCCAGCCCACCCAGACATTAGCAGGTTCTTGACCAGGAAATATTCTCACTGAATAATAGTACTGTCAATTAAAAAAATAGTGTCAGTAAATGTTAGTATTTGGTTTCCAGTGCATCAGTTTGATTCAGAATTAATTTGTTGCTCTAAAATCTGAAAATGTGTCATCTCTTCAAAAGTAGCTTGTTCAAGTGCAATTCATAAGCAAAGCAACAAAAGAATATAAACACAGATCAAAATACGGCCAACAAAATATGTATGTTAAAACAAAAAATGGAAAATATTAACAATGCGCCATATACGCTTGTATTGTAGACATCTGCATCATAGCATTGTAGGCTATTTTTGTACTGCAGCTACAATTTTTATACTGTAGGTGACTCAGTTTCTGATATTTACTATCTTTTGGAAAGAGGAGAATACATCCAAAAGAGTATTTTTTCCATTGAACATTGAAGAATGAGTGTTTATGGAGCTGATCTTTTCAGAGAAAGATGCATAAAACTTTCACTGGGAATTCCGTGAAATAAATGCTGAGTAAAATTAGTATAGATGTTTTCAAACGGTCCTGAACATTGACCTATTAGTTTAATGAACTTTTCCCTATTTATTTTGTTAATCTAGATTTATTTATTCTTCCTCTTTTATGTTCAGTGTTATCAATAGTAGTTTCAAAAATGGATTCAATTAGTTTATGGCTTTCCATGTGGAAATTGGTTGAGACTGACAGTCAAGTCAAAACAAAAGGAACATAGTGGTCTCAACTTCAGTAGTACAAGATGACCATAGACATTTAAATTAAAATTTTTGCGTGAAAATTACACTGTTTCTGAAACTCTTACAAGCAAAAACATGCAGTTATTTAAAAAAAAAAAAAAAAAAGGCAAACAGCTAAAATATCAGTCCTATGTTACAATACCGTGGAAGTTTGCATCAAATAGTCATAGTCATCCCTATCATCTGCTAGCACATCCTCAGTAAGCCGTGCAGAGTGACTCATGCTATAATCTGGCTTTGTCCTTCTGAGCATAAATCTGTAATAAAATAAGTAAAATCAAAATCTATATGAAAACCTCAATATATCAAAATATACACAAAGGAATTTTACATTGATACATTATCCCTAAATACATGTTATTTATTACACTAGCCCTAAATACATAGTATTTATTACATTATTAATACATAACACCAGTTTATTATGTCCATGTATATTAAAACAAAATAAATTCTTCAGAAAAGAGAAAGAGACAAGCTTATTTTTAAAAGCACTTAAATGAATTCTGAGCTTAAACTATGTATTCAAAAGTTACTTGGAAACTACACTCACATAACGTAAAAAAATTCTCAGGCTGTTAAACACCTATGTCACTTTGGAAGAACATGGAACCTTAAATGACCTTCATGCATTTAAAAATACCATCCATATGCCCTGATTTATTCTGCAATTGAAATATTTAACAAACCAAGTTTGGTAAAGAAGAGCGGAAAAGGAATGGAAAGTTGAGTAATATTGTCTGGGTAATGGCTCAGTGTTTGCATCTCCACAGCAGCATCAGGTTAGGTGTTCTGCTCCTGATTCCATAAGAAAAATTAGGGAGAGTGAATGCGTCAAGTAGAGAATATTCTTATGATTGTTTGGTTCACTGAGGGAGATAAGAAGCTAGTATACATTTCTAGATAAAGATTATCTAACACCTTCAGCTTTTTGGAAGCCATGTGAAAAAACATTCCACGTCACTTTGAAGACTTCCTAGTTATCTCAGAATGGATGTCCCTAGTTTTAGAGTGCACTTCACATGATGATCACAAAAGGCTTCACAATAAACCAAATTACAGGTTTCTAATAGCTTGAAAAATGTTTTCAGTTTTCTGTTTAATTGTAATCTATATATTGCATGTGATGTAATTTAATCACATGAAGGCTAACTGTCCTGCCTACTGTGTTATATCCAAATCTAGGGCAGAATTAGGGAAAAATCTCTGCAGACCTGACTGGCATTTTCTTCTACTATTCAAGAAACGGGGTGGGGGGGGGGGGTGGGGGGAAAAAGGCAAGCCAAATGTGCTACTAACCTTTGTTTAAGACGTGAAGGCTTTTCTTGAACATAATCTTTATGGTTGTTTAACTCTGGTTTTGTGGCCTCTTTTTCTCTTTCTGTCCGGTCGGGAACTAGATGACCATGAGCAGTTTTCATTAGGACCTCAAAATCAGAATCAGCATCATAATCCTCCAAGTCATTCTTCGGGCCAAAAACACCAGAGCCTGGTAACCCTCCAGCAGCTGATCTGGAGAACACCTCAGCACATTCAATGGGCATGCTTAATCGAAAAAACATGACGTCTGTTTTACTGTTCTGTGAACCAAAGGACTTCTGTGTGACCTTCAGGCAGGGGCAGCTGTCTATGGTGCCATCAATTCTCATCACCTATCAAATGTAAAGATGTAGTTGTTTTGAAGCTGATGCTTTTCCCCTCCTTGTAAATATTCAATTTCTATTTCCAGAATAGGCATCCATGACTTGCAAAACTTGCAACAGTACGCTGTCAACGGTCAAATGTATTGTAATCATGTGCTGCCATTTTAAGGGGAAATAAATACTATCAGGAGTGGAGATTTTTGTTGTTCCATTGTTAAATAAAAAAACCACTCATGAGGAACAACCTTCCTCATAACTCTTGACAACATAAATCCAACCCTGCCCAGAACAACACAAACCAACCAATATAAATCATACATGTACATATGCAAGAACACATATTATTGCTTAAATACTACAGGATGATATACATAAGCTGAAAAAAGAGTTCTTATTTCATCAATTTCAGAAGGATTTCATGGTAGATTTACAAGGCATGAATTCAGTTCCATCAAGATGCACAACTGATTGGAACATAAGTGTTGGCACAACTGGCTAATAAATATTTATTAAAATGAAAACCAATTAGTTATGGAAAAATTACTTCAAAAAGTGTGTGCACCAGAACACATGGTATCTGTTATGTAGAAATGCCCAATTTCTGGAAGTTGTTTACAAACATGTCTCACTGCGAGTGAGTTATTAATGAGGACATCTTGTAGAATTTGTCTTTGAGAATCTCATGTTTACACACATGACAGATTTCATGGATAAAGAAATACTGTCAACCAAATAACTACTTTATTTGCAACTCCATTGAATGTAGGACATTTTTAACAGGTGCAGGGTTCATCCAGAATTGGGTCAACATATCACATTAAAAATCTTGTCTAGAAGTGCAAAAGTAGAGACATAATTCAAACATATTCATGGAAGAAGCATGTAGAAATATTTTAATAGGATCACAAACCTCAATATGCTCATGATTTTGTGGCACTGGTAGAAACTGAGGGAGTCTTTTACTCAGCCAAATGGTTATGTCTCTGTTTGTATTAACAGCAAAGGGTTCATACCCTTCCTGTAAGCCACAGATAGTGAAATATTTTAGAGTGCTGACATCCTTTCCAAAGTTCATTCTTCCCACTTGAGATGGGCCCAGGCTGCACACAGGTAGAAATCCTTAAAACAAGATGAAAGAACACATAGGTTGTACATCATGAACATCAGAGAACTGCTCTCTTCCATAACCAAATTAAAAATTATTTGGAAAAAAAATAACAATAAAAAAAAATCCAAAACCCAAATGGTATAAATGCAAGCAGTCATCAACAGCACATCACCTCTTGCGTATCACTGAGTACTGTATATCAACTATCATTCTGAAATAAAAAGCTCTCTAATAGCCATGGATATCTTCATACAACACTCAATTTACTTCACAGAAATCTAAGAGTACTTGAAGGAGTCTGACAAACAGCTCTTGGTTAATCTCTCTGCTAAACTGGTAGAGTGTTGCCAATTTTACTCCAAGTCTTACTACCTTTGTTATTCCTCCTAAAATTCCATTAGACATGGTATTATGAGAGAACCTCTAAAACTACTATAAAAGTAATGTAGTGCTTGTCCATGCAGCTATAGTAGTGAAAAAAATTACAAATATGCACCAAATGCACACTGTAGATTAAAATAAAATTTAAAATTAATTACTTCTAAAAATTCATAACAATTTGTTGCTTTGGATAATGAAAACTGGTAATATGATATTGTAGCTTCATGAAACTTACAATAGTTCAGGTTTGGGCTGGGTTTTTTGTTTTTGTTTTTGAATTAACTTCACATTTGTATGCATCTGCTCTCTTACTCTTTCAATAGCACAGAGAACTCACTTGTGACTCCTTTGCATTTTTTATAAAAAAAAATGTTTTGTTCTGTTTTTTTTCCTCAGGCTTAGCATCACAGTCTAAAAACTTAAGAAAATCTCTTATTTCTTCTGTTCCTTTTCATCCTGATTTTAGATTTCCACAGCTATAAATTGCTTTGTAGATTCATTTGACTTATCTGTTAACAAAATGTTTTCTTTTATATCAACAAGAAACATGAAGCTCTGTTCAATGATTCTGATTCAAGTGAATGTACCAGGTATTGAAGGGTCTAAGCATAAAATACAACTCATTCCTCACTTTTCTTTAGGCTGCCCAGATAAAAAAAAGGGCAGACTATTTGTTCATGATACGTTCTTTAGAGACAAAAGCAAACTGCAGAGCACTATCTACAGGAACAACTGCTCATCAGATAAAAGAGCAGCCTTCACTACTACCTTTTGAAGATTTTATTACAGATACATATGATAACAAATCCTGTGTATGTGTATTAGGCACAATAAATTTAAGGACATACACTACTAATCATAAGTTCAAGTCCAGATTTTTATCTTCACATCAAGGCTCTCAAATCACAAGTCATCAACTTCTCAGATAACATAGAAAATTTAGACACCAGGATTTATGTCCATTCTGCTAGAATTGACAGACAATAATAATGAGTATTTTCCAGAACTAAATGAGACAAAAAAGCATTATTACAACACATAACTAGGAAAATTGTATTTGCATATATAGATATATGCTGTGGTAAAGCCTAGCCGCTTTAGTAGGGAGAACTTACTATGCTCCCTGTTGAGTTAAAGGAATCCATAAGCTGTTGCAAAAGGTTTTAAGCAAAGCCAAATATAAAAATTTTATTTTCAAATCAACTTTATAAATCTCAGCTCATCACTCACGAAGAGTAACAACCTTCTACAGACATCAAGTTGTTTGAAATGGGTTTTCACAGAAACAGTTGTGACAGCATGAATCCTCACAATATTAACCAAAAATGACATAAGATTGGCTATAAACCACATAGATATATGCAGCCTAAAGCATATGCTTTGTCTGTCTGAATCACCTCACCATTTAATTTCCAATTCTTATTGATGTAAAACATTTTCAGATGTTTCCAGGATGTATGGAACCCACATTCAGAATCTTGTGAAGAGTTTTGCTTTCCACATCTCAGAAAGGATATAATAGATCTGAAAATGGCCAACACGAATGAAACTGCTTTCTTATCACAACAATTAGCAAAATTAGGACACTTCAGCCTAAAAAAAAATTATTACAGAGTATGATACATAACCTCATTATGAGTGGCAGAGAGAAGATGACCAGTACATGATTTTTCAATGTCTTTCATAACAAAAATTATGATCAAAACTGTTTGGTAGCAAGCTTCAAAACAAAGGAAGGAACTTCCTTATACAGTTCACAGTAATGCTGTGGAATTCTCTTTCACATAGCATCATGGATGATAAAAGCTCCCATTGATTCAAAAAAAGTTTAGAGACTTTCATGTGAGAAAGAAAAAAACAAAAACAAAACCAAAACCAATAACCAACAAACAAACCACCCGGACTATTCAACACAAACATCATGTTTGCCTCAGAAAGCTCCTGAGCCAGAAATCACTGGAGGCTGGGTGACTGTATCACTATCTGCTTATCTTGTTCTGACATGTATTCACAGGCATTTGCTACCCACTGCTCTTGAAAACAAAATAATGACCTAACTAGACTTTTGGCACAAACACTGTCATATTTTCATAGAAAACACAGAGGAACAAAAGCTTCAAAAAAAAGTGTTCAAAGACAAGGGGCTGTAAACTGATCAGTTTTGAACTTATCATATCTATCTATAAATATATGTCTATATTTATGTATTTATTTATATATGAACATTTTTTTATGTTTCTGCACAGGTCGAATATTTCATGAAAGGAAGCAGCAAGGTCTATCTCCAGCACCTTGAGAATTAACACACAGGCAGTTCCTCTTTATTACAGCCCTCAAATCAAATGGGAAATAATTGTTTTACAAAACAAAAAAAGCAATAGCAGCTGATGTTATCAGTAAGCATACATTACAGAAAAAGCTGTTTAGATGATTAGATGTGGACCAAAATCCAAGAAAACACTATTGACTCTATTCATGAAGGCTGAAATGTATACATGACACAAAATTAAATCAAAACAGGAATATTTAAAATATGAAAAAATATTTTAAATGTTACTAATATTTACTCTTCCTGAATAGAATGCACATAAACTGTTAATTTTTCTATCTATGCATTTTCCTGTGGACTCAGAAAAAAAGATATCACAGATAGATTCATTCTTAGATGTGAAGCAAATATTTTACACACACACATACACACACATATATAAAATGCAAATGAGTATTTGCAAGATCCCTGAAAGAAAACAAAGAAACTCAGAACACAGGTAAAACTCTCATTCATGTTTTACTCAATTTAGTATTTTCTGTCAACCCTGTAACTACAGCCAATATGGAATACAGACAACAATTTCTCTCACTCATACAAATTTCATTGGTGTCAGAGAAGTACTGTACATGTAGCTAACTCCCACAAGTACTCATAACTATACAGTAACTGTTGCTCTGTATGAATGGAATATAAATACCATCATGGAAGTCCTAATCATGGAAGTACTACTTCCATCTCCGGTGAAATTCTGCACTGATTTGCCAATGGTTTATTGTCATTAAGGTGTTTCAGAGCTCTTCTATATCTGATAAAGATATGGCATCTCATCTTATATGGAGGGAGTGTGCTGGTGAGGCAGTTACATGACTTACTATGGAATAAAAACTTTCAGTACCCTTCTCTAAATGGGTATCCAGCCATCTTAGATGCGATACTTCACAGATCCTGTGTAGCTCTTGCATGCTGGAGGCTACATGAAAAGATGATTTACCTATGACCTAGCTCTTAATCTCCAGGTGCATAACTGGGCTATGGAGCAAAACTTTTATTTTACTTCATGAAATAGCAAAACAAGTAGAAAGACTTTAACACTACCACCAGAAAAGTAACCTTCTAGCATTGTCTGGCACACATGGCAAAAGCATAGGACAGCAACACTTTTTATAATGTTCCCTACTTTCGAGAATACAAGATGAACCTCCTGACCTAATTTGTCAAACACTTACTATAAATAGTTCATGCTCACAGAGACCATGAGTTGACAAAACAAAATTTGGTTTGCATAATATATTTGTTCATATCTACAGTGTGAAATTTCCTCTTACACAAATGCATAATAATATGCAATTATGTTAAACAATTTTACTGGTGAGACAGTATCACAAATAAATTAGTCCGCCATAATCACAAGGAGCTCCTCTTGTTGGCAGTACAACCAAAGATGCAGCACATGACCTTTATTAGTAAACTGGCAGAGCGCCATATTCCCTTTTCACTGTTCCCAAGTAAATTAAAACTACAGGACTGATTTATAGTCAGATTGCATCCCTCAAAGCAGGACAGTGGGTTCTGACCAGAAATTCTATCTCTTCTCTAAAGCAAAAGCCCTCTTTCTGCAGCAGCACATGGCATGCACACAGTTCACTGATAGAAGTGACCTGCAGAAAAGCCTCAATGCTCTTAAGTGAGAGCTGTTAACAAAACTGAACTAAAGTCAGCCTACAAAAACCCAAAAACTCTATAAAAGTCATATTTAATTTGGGCATTTCATATGTGTGTTTGTATATACACACACATACATATAGATGCTCCCCTACCCCCCCGAACTGTATATTAAATATCCATATTATTTACAAATACTGTTATTAAATTTGAGATCAATCAGCACATTCCTTTGAAATCACAATAGGAGATCTTACTTCAAAGGCAAGCTCTTTTCTACAAACACAACACTAGAAGAACTTAATGTGAATTAAAAAGATATTGTGAAAAATCTGACAGGCCTGACACTGACATTAAGTCTGTGACATGGTTCCAAGGCCTTCAGTCTCCATGACAACCTGGCAACTACTTTAGCAGTTTCAGACTCAATAGCTACCTCTTTAAATCTGAAGCTGCAGCTAGAAACAAGTACCACGAAAACTACACCACTGTGATTTCATCAACTTTGAAATCAAAACAGTGATCAAACAGGCTACCCTTAGAATTTCATGGAATTCCAGTTTCTGTCAGAACCCCCACTCCTCAAAGGGATTATACTGCCTAGTAACTGGAAAATCATTATAACTTAATGACACCAGGATAATTTTATGCCTATACCACTAACAGTAAGACAATTCACCCTTCCCTTTCCCTCATTATGTATGCCTCACAGTATTTAAGGAAATCTGAAGGCAGTAAAGTAACAGGCCTGAGTCTAGAAAATTGGTGGCAATTATGTCATTTTAAATGAAATCAAATTATTCCTAATTTGTACGGTATGGTATAAGAATGGGGGGAAAAAAAAAATTAAAAAATTCTTGTCTCAAAGCACTCCTGAAAGTAAAACACTCTGAAGTCCAGATGAAAGTAAAGTGGTTAAAATTCAAGCAGGGAACTGCCTACTTAAGAGGTATAAGATTCATACTTCCCCTAGGAATAGGGATCAGTAACCCAAAAGTATCATTTGCAGCTTTTACTGTTAAAAAAAAAAATAACTTTCTCTCTCAGACATAGAGGTATTATTTAACAGATGTATAATATATATGAAAGAATATATGTACCTACAACAAATGAAAGGGAAAGATTAAAGCTTGAAATACTTTTTTTTTTTTTACGTTACCATAGTTCAGAAATTTTAGGCAGTTATCTACATTAATGCAATTTCTTACCCTTTTATGTACCTATTTGCATGCAAGTATGTAATTAAATTTATAAACAAAACCACTTTTGTGTTATAGAATCAATCTGGCACCTGACACAACCTCACAATCTTTACCATCTTTTGCAATCTCGTAAGCTATGGCTTCATGGTAAACTAAAACTCGCTTGTGGACTCTGAACGCTGCACCAAGAACACTACAACAACAGGCACAAAATTCAATCTTCTGGTTTAGAATTAAGTAAAAAATTTTGGAGGCTAACTTTGTACCAGCTGGCTTTATCCTGGATCAGGTGTCATTTCTCCTCCCCAAGCTAACACAAAACCTTAAAGCTGGCTTAAACTCCCTGCCATATGTTCTCACTAATCTGACAGAAATTTGGTAGCATTTTAGTAACTAATCTAGATAAAATTTGATGTCGCTGCCCATGGCGGGGGGTCGAACTAGATGAACTTCAAAGATCCCTTCCAAACCAACCCATTCTATGATTCATTCTATGATTCTCTTATATCCTATGATGACCCTCTGCAGTGCAGATGAAATGTTAAAGGTCATGAATTTGCAACTCCAGACACATGCCTGCAAAATAGTCAAAAGGTCTGATCACAGTAGATGGCTACAAAGTTCATCATTGTGTTGGTTTTGCGTGGCAAGGTTTTGGTAGCAGGGGGGGCTACAGGGGTGGCTTCTGTGAGAAGCTGCTAGAAGCTTCCCCTGTGTCTGACAGAGCCAATGCCAGCCGGCTCAAAGACGGACCCGCCGCTGGCCAAGGCCAAGCCAATCAGCGCCTCTGTGATAACATATTTAAGAAAGAGAAAAAACAGTTAGAGAGCGCTTTTGCAGCCAGAGAGAGGAGTGAGAAGATGTAAGAACATCTGCAGACACCAAGGTCAGTGCAGAAGGAGGGGGAGGAGGTGCTCCAGGCGCCCGAGCAGAGATCCCCCTGCAGCCCGTGGTGAAGACCATGGTGAAGCAGACTGTCCCCCTGCAGCCCATGGAGGGAGGATGAGGGGGTGTAGAGATTCCACCTGCAGCCCGTGGAGGACCCCACGCCGGAGCAGGTGGAGGCACCTGAAGGAGGCTGTGACCCCGTGGGAAGCCTGCGCTGGAGCAAGCTCCTGCAGGACCTGTGGATCCGTGGAGAGAGGAGCCCACGCCAGAGCAGGTTTGCTGACAGGACTTGTGACCCCGTGGGGGACCCCACGCGGGAGCAGTTTGCTCCTGAAGGTCTGCACCCCGTGGAGGAGACTCACGTTGGAGAAGGTCATGAAGGACTGTCTCCCGTGAGAAGGACCCCACGCTGGAGCAGGGGAACGATGAGAGGAGTCCTCCCCCTGAGGATGAAGAAGCGGCAGAAACACCGCGTGATGAACTGACGATAACCCCCACTCCCTGTCCCCCTGTGCTGCTGGGGGGGGGCGCAGGTTGAAGCCGGGAGTGAAGTTGAGCCCGGGAAGATGGGAGGGGTGGGGGGAGGTTGTTGTAAGATTTGGTTTTATTTCTCATTCCTCTACTCTGTTTTGCTTAGTAATAAATAAGATGAATTCCCTCTCTAAGTTCGGTCTGTTTTGCTCGTGATGATAATTAGAGAATGATCTCTCCCTGTCCTTATCTCGACCCGTAAGTTTTCTTTCATTGTACCTTTTCTCCCCTGTCTAATGAAAGAGGGGAGTGATAGAGCGGCTCTGGTGGGCACCTGGCCCTCAGCCAGGGTCAACCCACCACAATCAAGCCTCATCCTCACACCTAGCACACCTCCTTTCCAAAGGCTTGATACTAATCAGAGACAAGGACTAGGGGTAGTTCCCTAGAGAGAGGGAAAAAGAAAAAAAAAACAAAAAACAAACAAAAAAACACCACACACCCCCCCCCCCAAAAAAAAAAAAACCCACACCAACAACAAACCACACCAAAGCACACTGCATTATAGGGAAGCTGGAGGAAAAAAATGGGCAACAACAGCAAGTTAACAGCACAATGTATTACAGTACTTACCATCACCAACCTCAAAGTCCTTGAATGCAAGTTCTGAACCTGAGTCATCAAGCAGGATTTCACCATTTAAGGTGAACATCATAGTGTGCTCATTCATGTCAACCATACATCCAACAACATCTCCTGCCAACCAAGAGCGGCCAAAATGCTCATTACCTTGATGCCACCGCTGTGCCTGAAAAGGATTTAAAAGCATTTCAAAGAGTAATAGTGACAATGTATATGTTCCTCTCTCCCTTAGTGGTAGAACTAATAATTAGCCCCCTCAATTAAGACAGCACTAAAATTAACACTTTCACAGCATATCATTACAAAACAATGCCTGTGAGTACTCCAAGTTGACTTTGAAAATGGAAATCCAATAATTAACTTCCTGCAAGCAGCCCTCACATCAGTATTGTAAAATGTTGTTAAGTGAGCTGACAGGGAAAATTCCTATTTCAACATTTTAGTAACAAAAGTATGGCTTATTTTTCTGAAGAAGCTCCCTGAAAGGCTATCAATTACAATGTTAAATAACTGCTTCACAAACTTTTTTAAGCAATTGCTTTTATTTAGTCTATTATCCTATAAAGTAATTGCTTCCAAACTTTACTGTTTCCTTAAGTATAACTCTAACAATGTTGCGCACAAAATAAATTAAACTTCCTGTCATACCACATTTTGGAAGGAACAGAATAGTCTGTGGATGGGACAAGCACTCTCAGCTTCTGATAGATTCCAGAGTAGCTGAGGACATGATTAATTATTTGTATGACTGACCTTCAAGTCAAAGACTGCAAAGGCTTTGGATGGGGTCTTGGATTGGAATTCAAATAAATTAACATCTATTAAGAACTACTGTAACACACACACAAAAAAAGCAGTGTTAATAACAAACAGGTTCCTTATTTATATATTCCATCACAAGTAGATTTTAATCCTCTGTATCCATCCTCAAAGTGCTTCAAAAGAAATGAGCGTTTCTGTGTATCCTGAAAGTCAAGGGCTTTTCTCCAACCAAGGAGACAATCCATCAAAATCAAAGACAACAAAATAGCTTTGTGGATTGAGACCTAAGGGTCAAACCCTAAGATTCAGAAGGCAAACTACTACACAGCTATTCTAGTAAAGACACAGGACCTGAATAGTTTACTTAAGCCAATCAGATATTTTACAAAAACAAATTTTCAGTTCTCTTTTTAAGGCATCTTCTCATGTAAAACAACACTGGGAAACAAATAAATTCTAACAACATGAATAAAATACAGCTTGAGAGACTGATTTAACTAGGAACAGCCAGAAAGACTGTTGATTTCTGTTACATATTGTAATAGTAATAAACAACAGATATAAGAAACATTTTGACATGAGTCATCAGTAGCCTCAATCGCAGTTATGGTTTGGGTAATGGTTGCACTTGCCTTCATACTGAAATAATTTTTTTAATGAGTCATTTAATCTAATTCTGATGATAATCTATTCATATACACTAGTTTGTTCTCTTATACATTTTTACTACTAGATTTCAATCTGTCGTTGTCTTATGCAGAGTTAAATTTGAGCAAAAATTACTGGTTCTGTCACACTTAATTTAAACTGTAAGGATTTCCAGAAAAACTTAGGTATACTCTTTTACTCTTTGTACCTTTTACATTCCTATAAAAAACTTGTATCAAAGCTTGCCTCAAATACTTACTGCTAATAATCTTAACCATATTTATTCCCCAATGGCATTTCTTACAGAGAGAACAACAGAGTAAAAATTTCAATAAATTATTCATAGTTAATTACAGCTCTGCCAGTATTTTGAACTTGAGTAAGTCACTTAGATTTTCCATGCTTTATATATACGGTACAAATACTGTGAAGCTGTGAAAAAAATTACAGAAATGTCAAATCCTGCTAATTAATTTTTCAGGTGACATTGATCCTCATTATTCCACCTAGGCCCTAAGAAAGAGAGAAATGATTTCACAAAACACAAATAAAAGAAGAGAAGGCAATTAAGTTGAGGCAATGACACATGGAATAAGATGCAAAATTAAAAGTTTTGTAGTCACTCATATTATTACAGATAAACATATACAAACCTTAAAGCCATCAAAAACAAAAGCTTCTTCATCTGAGCCAAGTTCCTGATCTGGCAGACAACCCGGCCTGGTCCAGCCAACTCTCATGTCTCCCGCAGTAACTGCCTCAAACTCAAAGTACCACTTGCCAGCCTTTACTGCGTAAGTCTTTTCCGTGCGGAAGATCCTGAATTTTTCCATTATGCCACTGCACAGGTCAAGTCTCATGGCTGTAAGGTTTAAAAAGTAAAAAAAGTAAAACCCAATGCAGAAAGCACTGTATTCAGCTACTGACAAGACAAAGGCAGTGAAAATAAAAGCCAAAGGAATCCCCTTAAGCATACGCATGAAAAGAAGAAAGCGCCTGCGGAACAGCCGTATGGGGAAAGCACCCTTGACCATTCTGGAGCACACTTGGGTACCTCTCTGAAATGACTCTATGCTAATTCATCCAGCATGGGGGGGAAGAAAAAAAACAACAAAACACCAAGAAAAAAGAAGAACTTAGAAATCTGAATGCAGTTACAGGGCTACAATCCTCATTGGGATCACAGAAATACGGTGGGATAACTCACACGACTGGATGGATACACATTTTTTAGGAAGGACAGACTGGGAAGTTGTGAGGAAGAGTTGCCCTATATGTGAATATGTAGAATACATCCACAGCAAGTCTGTAGATGATACAAAACTGGAAAGAGCAGCTGATACACCAGACAGTTGTGCTGCCATTCAGACAGACCGCAACAGGCTGAAGAGGAGGAATAACCCCAGGCAAAAGAATATACTGGGGGCTGAGCAGCTGGAAACCAGCTCAGCAGAGAAGGACCTGAGGGTCCTGGTAGACAAGTGCAATATAAGCCAGTGAAATCTCATAGTTATCTGTGCCAGTAATATAATAATACTGGCTTATAATAATATAAGCCAGTAATGTAGCCTCAGGTCAAATAATGACAGAAGTATTCTGGAACACCCCTGGCAGCAGGTCCAGGGACGTGATCCTTTCACTCTACTTGGTACTAGTGAGGACACATCTGGGGTGCTGGGTCCCGTTCTGGGCTCTCCAGTACAAGACAGACACCAATTTACTGGAACAAGTACAGCACAGGGCCATCAAGATGAGTAAGGGGCTAGAGTATCTTTTTCATGAGGAGATGCAAAGAGAGCTGAGACTCTTCAGCCTGGAGAAGAGAAGGCTCAGAGGGTAATCTCATATATGAGCATAAATACCTGGTGGAATGGAATGAAGAAGAGGGAGCCAGACTTCCCAGTGGTGTCCAGTGACAGAATAAGAGGCAATGGACACAAGTTTAAAAACCATGAAATTCCATCTGAACACAAGAAAACACTTTTTACTGTGAGGGTGGTAAAACACTGGAACAGGTTGCCAGAAAAGTTGTGGAGACAACATCCTTGAAGATTCACAGATTCACAGATTGGTAGGGGTTGGAAGGGTCCTCTAGAGATCATCTAGTCCAACCCCCCTGCTACAGCAGGATCACCTAAAGCAGGTTGCACAGGATTGCATCCAGGTGGGTTTTGAATATCTCCAGAGAAGGAGACTCCACAACCTTTCTTGGCAGCCTGTTCCAGTGCTTGGTCACCCTCAAAGTGAAGAAGCTTTTTCTCATATTGAGATGGAACTTCCTGTGTTCCAATTTGTGCCTGTCGCCCTCGTCCTGTCACTGGGCACCACTGAAAAGAGTCTGGCCCCATCCTCTAGACATCCACCCTTTAGATATTTATAAGCGTTGGTAAGATCCCTTTTCAGTCTTCCCTTCTCCGTCTTCCCTTCTCCAGACTAAACAGCCCCAGCTCTCTCAGCCTTTCCTCATAAGAGACATGCTCCAGTCCCCTGAACATCTTTGTGGCCCTCTGCTGGACTCTCTCCAGTAGTTCCCTAAGATAATCAAAACCCATCTGGACATGGTCCTGGACAACCTGCTTTAGCTGACCTTGCTTGACCAGATGATCTCCAGAGGTACCCTACCAACCTTAACAATTCTGTGATTGTGAACTGTTATTTTAAATAAAACAAAACCACCAAACATACAAACCCCAACAAAACACAGACTAAATTAATCTTCCAACTAACATAAAAGACAAACTTTTTTTAAGACAAGATTCCTCAGCTGAGATATCTTCTTTACTTAGAGACTGTGATTGATTCACCTAATCTCCTCATTCTAAAAGTCAGATTTTTTAAGTGTGTCATTGTTATAAAAAATTATTGCTATATTTCTTAGTTGTTATAATAAATATTAGAAGGAAGGTTGCAATTTAGATGTTTTTGCAGAAGCAATGGAAAATGGAGGATAGGAATCATTAAAAAGTCTTGCATGAAGGTTTAACAACAACAAAAATCCCAAAGTAATTATACTCCTGCTTCAGGAAAAAATATATTAACTTCTGTCAAGATAAAGGGCAGCAAGTCTGGAAAGAATAAGGATGCCCTTAAGAAAGGCATAAAAGTAGTGTTAAAGGCAACTCCTGTTCAAGAACAACAGAAAACCTAGTCACAGCCGAGGTACTATTTAGAAAGTATTATTTAGCTAGTGAAATAATAGAAGTAATAAGACACCAAGTTTGAATTGTGTTGACCATTCTCCTTTATTCTGTTTCAAACTGTTGAAGAGATAGTCAGATAACTACGAGATTTCACAGAGTGCCTTAAAAACTGCCACTTCTCACTTCAAAGTTAC
The DNA here is from genome assembly GCF_011004875.1 of Balearica regulorum gibbericeps. Taxonomy (NCBI): domain Eukaryota; kingdom Metazoa; phylum Chordata; class Aves; order Gruiformes; family Gruidae; genus Balearica; species Balearica regulorum. Next base: position 84,308,984 of record NC_046186.1, on the reverse strand, counting down.
TTTGTTAACTGTCAAGCTGAGATGAAGAGCAAGAGCTTGTTCACATTTCTTCTCTAGTGCAACAGAGTGTAAAATAAATTATCATTAACAGCTGTGTGAAAATAAAAGCTTTCACAAACACTAATTCATTTGGTTACGTATCTGTACCATGATCACACACGCTTATCTTACCATAGCTTACTATGCTTCATTCCAAAATTCTCTTAACTGCAAGGGATTCATAACAAGCTAGTTTAAGAGTGTTTAAGTTGAAATTCTCTCTTTGTCAGGTACTTATAAGTAGGTTTTCTCAAAGACCAAATGGCTACATGAAGAGTTTCAAAGGAGGCTAAAGATAAAATTTGACACAGTCAACTTACTCCTTCTAAATGTATTCACTGATTCTCTTACTCCATGAAAGAATGATGGCATAAAAAATACTGAAAAAAAAATGTAAGCTGGTTTGTTATTGGGCTGCTTCAGAGAAAGAGGAGAAAAGAAGCCTCAAAGGAAGGGTTAAAAATGTAAACATGTTATTCTGTCTGCTCCATAACAGCAGTAGAAACAAGCTTAGTTTATACCTCACATTTCTGCTTTATAACATTTGTGGAATGTAGAAGCAAAGATTTTTAAAGGGAGAAAAAGTATGCTGGTACATGTACTTCTTCGAAACATACAAATAAATCCATTTTCTCATTTTTTCCTGATGATTAACAAACAATAAAGTTTTGGACTCGGATCTCTAAACTCTGGTCCAACTCTACATCTATGACCCCAGCTGTCTCCTGGGTTATCCTGCTCCTTTGCTCCCACTTCCACTCTTTTCCTGTGCTATCCCACCATCCATTCCAGATCAATCTGTTCAAATAGAAATGTACTTTTCTTTCTGCCATTCACAAAACCACCAATCTTAGACTCACCTACTTCTCCAGTTTTCTTCTTTCCCTCACTGCGGAACACACTGTCTTGAAAAAAATGCCTTTATTGATTCATCTACAGGTATGTGGCATCCACCTACTACCTATGGAAAATGCTCTAAAAAATTGCCAAGAACATTTACTCATTAATATTACTTGAATACTGCTACTCATGAGGCTACTTGGTGCCTTGGAGATGGCCATTCCTAACACCCTCTTAAACACTTTAATCCTATCTTCTTTCTGATTTCCTTCAATATTTTACATCAGTATACAGTGAGTTTTCCCTCACTGAGCTGCCTTTCACTACTCTACACATCTTCTTTATGTACTATCTTCTGCTAAAATAGCTTCAAGTACAACCTTGTATGGTGAGTATATACAAACCTCCCTCACTGTTCCCTACTCGTTACACAGTCCTACAGTCTGACACTTCTTTCCAAGACCTTATTATCAATTCAAACCATAAGGAAGCTTGAAATGAAAAGAATCACACTTTAAAAAGATGAAAACAATTTCAGAAAGCACAAGTAATGCTGAATCAAACCCTTGATCTTTCTTCCTTAATTTTTCTCAACTACCGTATTTCTCTGGTATTTTATACAGTTAGTTTTCTTGCCATTAATCAAATTACACGACTAAGAAATGACTCTGACTCTTTTTCTCAGATTAGGAAAAAGAATGCCTAAAGCATTCTGGATCTTTTTCCACAAGTTTGCAAGGTATTAAAGCCTGTGCAGCCCTTGAAAATTCACTATTCTAGTCTGATCACTGCAATTCCTCCTCTTCCTGAGTTTGTTAAAAGCTCAAATATGTTTGTACCTACCTGTCTGTTTGTTAGACCATGCTTGTTAGAACCTCTCCCTTTCGATTCTGTTTTCTCAGCCACAGCAAGGTCCACATTTCCAATACTATCTTGAATGGCTTATAAAATCATGTCCCTCAGAACTTCCTATCAATTCCATGTATCACATGCCACCAAATGCCTGACCTCAGTTAGGTCAGGATCATTAAGTTTCCTGTAAGCAGCTCTGAACTCTCTGCTACATAATTCTTTATCAGTAAAATTTTCTCTTTGATCGTCTACACAATTAATGCTTTAAAAACACTTTTGAAGACCCTCAGTACCTCACCTATACAGGAGATGAACCACCACAAAGCATGGGAACTGAGAATCTATTGTCTTTTTAGATTCTAAGTAACCTAATAATTTCTAGATTCTTTGCAACCCCCAAAAAATACAGCTGCTGTGGGAAACCAGTAAATAAATAAATAATATTAATAATATTAATAATAATGCATAAAAATTATGCTGCAGAGCTTTGTAAATTAATGTTTAAAATAAAATTAATGAATGGAGATGCAGAACACCACTAGAGGGCTCTAAATCCTTTTAATAACAGTATGGACTTTGGCTGATGAGAGGATCTCTATGATATGTTTCATGCATCTCAAAACTTGAGAGGCTCATAAACTGTAAAATCTAAATCCCCAAAATGAGTATCAAAATCTTTTGCTGAATGCAATTCCAGTCTTTGCTTAAGAAAGATCAGTTTGTAGGACATTGTTCTGCAGGTCCTTTCCTCTGGGAATTTTGCAACAGGATTCACGACACCTTTGAGAGGCAAGGATTGCAATTGTGTTCTTTACATTTCATTAGTAACTCCATGCATGGAACTAGCTCAAGGATCTCTGCATCATAAGGAAACAAATAAAAATTTCCAGCAGTTCATTCCCAAGGAAAGGCAGGGGAACATGGTTCTCAGAGCTGTAAATCTGGAAGGGGGATTAATAGAGTTCAGTGGGGTTGGGAGGAGATTGTGGAAAATGAGCGTGCTCGCTCTCCCTCTCACACTACACCACTAGACAGCCTCTTTATCTTCACAAGAGGCAAAAGCTTCCTATACCAGCCAACCCACCTTCTCAGAACCAAGCAGAAGCCATGCTCACTCTCTCTATGCAGCACCTCCTTCCCACAGTGGGAGGAGAAGAAATTACTAGATTATGCAGCAGCCTTAAACTCTCCAGACTAGGCATAGGCAGTTTTAACAGTGATACCATGGCATTTTGCCACCCACATAATCTACTCCAGTAAGAAACACAGTTTTGCCCATTCAGCAATCCAGCCTTGTTACACACTCATGGTATTAGTTATGCCTCATATTTAAAAGTGTCATTTAATAGTAGCCTCTCATAAAAGCTGAGAATCAGAGCATGTATGTGCCTTAGGAAAGAAATTGAAAATGGCAGGTTCCCTGTGTACATTTTGGGTATGAGTTAGGTATTCTGCAGAAATGCTTTACTGAAGGTCTATGGCCTAAATAGGTCCAGATTTACCAATACTATCACTCACTATATAAAGCAGGAAAAAAAATCATTTATTAATCAATATATTGATAGGATAAGGTTTAGACACATTTGTCAAATTTTCCACACTTTGGTGAGATAAGGATGTAAGTTTCAATTTTGATTTGATTATTCCATACTTCCACATGACCTTCTCGAATACGGTTGCTGACGGCTTATATCTATTATGTTACCCTTTCCTTTCTGAATGTGCAGTTGGTGTTCCAAGAATATCCCTCTCTCGTGTTCCATCTTACAATTTGATCTCAACATGACAGAAAACTAGTGTTTTAAAAGCCAAAATCTATAAGATAATGTATTTTATTTCTACATTATGTCTCCTGATTTCTTTTACTTTCTTAACATTTTATATTCTGCAGTTACTGAGGTAAATGTTGTATACCATTTCTTTAAAACTTCTTTATTAAAAGTTTATATAGTTTTCCATTTTTTTTCCTGTTTAGTATGTCTTAAACTATATAAAAATATACTGTAGCTAAAAATATTGCCCACAGTATCAATAAAATAGTCAATCTGGCAATGATGCAAATTCAAAGGAAACATTTGTAAGAAGTGAGTTAAAATTTACTTATAGCCTATTCAACTTCAAAGGCCTGAGAAAGTCCAGGAAGCTTAAATGCTCTAACAGACTATCTAATTCTAGACTTGCAGTTTGACATTCACAGAAATTTGGCTTGTAGGCATTTGTCTTCAAAAATTTCATATAGCAGTTTAAGTGTTTCAATACAAGATTTTACATGAACTATAGAAATCTTCATTATTTGGAGTTAAAATTGCAGGAACATAAAATTCGCATCTGCTGCATTTACGTATGATCTTAGCAATTTTGCTATTCTGTCTTGAAATAACAAATATAGTACTAATTTAAAAGTTTTAAATTAAAAACTTACTTTTAGATTGGGGAACTTCAGGTATTTATGCATATATTTAAAATGTAACCATACATTTTATTCCCTGGCATAAGATCATATATTGAGTAAGATGATAAACATGTTTTCCTGATTTTTTGTGTTTTAGAGTTGTGGATTGTAATCCTGACTTAAATTGCTTAAGCTTTTAATTTTGATTCATTTGAACTATCAAATTTACAAAAAGATAAGTGAAAGGAAGTGTATGAAATACAGAGAAATTGTATCACTGATTTAAAATGTAAAAAAATGTTTCATTTTGTAATTCTTCATTTGAGGCCATAGGACAAGAAAAGGGAACAGTAAGGAAAGTAAGATCAAAGGCAAATATAAACAACAGAAGATGGAGAAAAGCACGTATTAGCTTTGGAGACACCGTATCTGTTCAGATTGTTTTATTGGACCAACAAACCCAGTAGCAGAGTGGAATATTCTCTGGGTTTTGAGAAAAAGAAGAACAAAAGGAAAAATTATTATTACCATGATCTTGATCAGGAGCTTCCAGGTTGTAACCATAGCCTAGAAGGGTGCGGACTGCTTCCCGAAGACTGTCTTTGTTTGACTTCTTCGTCCGATCATCCAAAAGAGCATAAGGTACAAGGCGAGGATTTCGTCGATTTTTCACATCCTGCATAAGTATGAAAAATCAATTTGATTTCAGAAACTGTGCTTTGTCTTAAAGACAAAATTGTGCAATAGCAGCAGTATAAAACTTACTGTGTATACCAACTGAAATCATGGAACTACAAATACAACGAGGATTCAAAGAAGTTGTAATAGTCCAGAAACAACACTGAATTTACTAAAAAAGCAAGTAATACACAAATAAATGAAACTGTGTGGCTTATACCTGCTTTAATTTTCAATCAAATTTACTTAATAGGATAACAATACAAACAACAAGAACAAGGATAAATGCAGAGTTTGACTGAAAAGTCAAAGGGATTATATTTTGTACACTGCTTATGAAGCAGCTACCATAACAAGAAGCTAGTACATAACTAAAGCTCAGAGACATTACTGTACCACAAATACATAGGGCTTTTTTTAATTATAGCACTAAACAAGACACATAAAACCCTCAAGGAATAAACAAGATATAAACAAAAGAAAAAAACACTACTAATAAAAAAATTATAAATATGTGAAACACTAATTAATAAATAATACAATAGATAATAAACCTGTGCCTTGCTATGTCAAAAACGGAAATGAAGATATTGGTAACGTTTAATCTTGGTATTTTAGGTTTATTAACACAACACCGATTAGGTTTTCCTCTAGTGCAGAATTATCTTATTTGAAAGCATTGTTTAACTGGGTTATTTATATGGCTAACATAATTTTTAGTGACCAATAGAATTGTTTTCTTGTCTACATTTTCTTCTCGCATCCTATCAGAATTTGTTGGCAGTGAGAGAAACCATACAAATAACTCCCCCTGTTCTTCCAACATCTTATTTAGAAAAATAGAGTTAAAGATTGGACATATAAAAAAAATAAAAATATTTGCTGTTTGTTCTCTTGGGTACAAACATCAAAGATATTGAGAGGCCTTAATGATTGGTCAGACTTACTAAGAAGTGCAAAAATAGTGCCTATTATTTTAGAAAACAGTGCCTATGGTGAAAGTATCTTCTTTTTTACCGTTAGAGTTCTACTTTTAAGAATTTATGTTTTTCATTAAAACATACATTTTCATACATTTTAAGAGTGTATGGTTTTCATTCTGCCTTTGCAGGCAGAAAAGCAATGGCACATCCATTCTGACAAATACCTGCAGGCATATTTTGTTGCCTTCTAAATGCTCAGATACAAGGCTACCTGCCTCTTGCCTTATGGTTCGTAAATTTTAAAGTGCAGTTATTAACCAGTGCTTGATAAAATCTGGTTCTACCCATGATCCTTCTAGGAGAAGAAATATTATGGGACAGGCATTACCTATATGCTAAAAGGACTAACAGAAAGAGAAAGATAATGCATTTCTGGGGACACAAATTACTACACTGTATCAGCTCTAGTTATATTCAGTGGGAAGGACAGTAAAAGGGCCAACACAAGGACCATTTGAGGGGACTACTTTCCATATTTATTCCAAACACTTAATTTGACATCCTCCTTTTTCCAATATTTAACCTGGTAGATGTGGAAAAGGACTGCTTCCAGAACAGACTGGACCAAACAAATGTTGAAGTAAATGTTATAAGGGATTATTATTTGACATAAGAATATTCACATTAACATCAGAGATGACACACCATGGGTTTAATTATTTGTCTTGGAAAGGACATAAAGAGAAAAGTTTCCTCTGAAACACTGTATGTCCAAAAGATATTATGAAATATGGTCTTTAAAAATATGAAACAGAACTTTGGAACAATGACTTCTTATGCATGATATACAGTTAAACTAATGCACTGGTAATTGCCATAGCAACCATTTACACCCATTAACATTCAGGCAATCAGCTGATAACAATGTATGATAATGAAATATAGTATAAGTGCTTTTAAAAATGCCTAAGCACAAAATTGGGGGGGGGGGGGGGGGGGGGGGAGGCGTAAAGAAATCATAAGTATTAAACAAAGTCTATTTTACAGATTTTCTTTTTTCCTTGGGTCTAATTTTATTTAATATTGTGACCTTTTTCACCCATTCAAGACATGGGCTATTTCTTTAAATATGAATATGAGAAGGGATTTTTCTTTTAATAATTTTGTTCCTTTTTTTCCTATGATATGTCTATCTAAATTTTGAATGTTTTCCTTATTGCTGAATTAAGAACTGTTACTGTTATACTCTTTGTAAGTTTTTGTTCTACACCTCTGTGGTTTAAGCGTAACTAATCAAGAGAATGATCCTATACAGTGATTGAGCTTAGCACAGTTCAGTCAATTCAACAAGAAAACTGATTAGCTTAGAGTGGTAATTTTTATTGAGTACATTTGCAATTCCTACATAGTCCTCCTATTCACTAAAGAAAAGTTACTGTTTTGTAGTGTAGAGTGTTAAAAGAGGGAAAAGTCAGCCTAAGTTTTTAAATTTTTTCCCAGAATTTTCCAGGTTTGACAGTCTAATGCTTCATCAAAAGACTGTGTTTTGTACAGAGTTTGTCTGGCAACTACTTGTTCACCTAGTCATTTGAAAGAAAAAGAAAAGCAGGTCTCCTCCACAAGACAGAAAACACCAAAACAAACTTAAGTTTGTTGACAAGATTCTGGTTCAAATGGTTTGAGCTGGGTAGCAGACATTAAGTTTATAAAATTATTTAGTTTTCAATACAGAACCTATCATATCGCCGAGAAAAAAAAAAAAAAAGAAAAGAAAAAAAAGGAAAAAGAAAAACATCTATACATTTTATTACACAACTTTGTATTCACTTAACATAACACAAACAGTGCATTAGTCATTTAGAATTTAATTTGGAGTTACTTAAGTAAAAGAAAGTATTGCAACCATGAAAAGTTGGAATGCCTGGCAGAACGTGCCCTGACTATAAATGGAAGGAACTAATAGTAATAAATAATGTTAAACTTGAGTGATGTAACATTGACTATTAAAAGTCAGTATTACTATACACTTACAGTGTACGCTACAGATTTTGCCATATACAGCAAATGATAGACAAAGAATTATTTGAATCAACACATATATACTTATTTGTAGGGTATAAATGGATTTGAAATAGGTGATAATTGGTCAACAATGGAACTAACTGAATATAGATCTCAAAACTAATAGAACAGATCTACAGAAAAAAATACCTAAACACACACACTAACAAATATCAAAAAGCCTTTTAAAACTTCCATTAAGGTAATGAACACTGCTGCAAAATAATTCACAGAGGAAACACACTGGGAGCTAAGGCGTGCAGAACTGCATTCATTCATTCAGTGAGTATCTGACATGTAGATAAATGATCTAGTGCACTGGATCTAGCAACTAGTCTTGCAGTTTGCGTAGGCAGATGTCACGTAAGAGTAAAAATGAAACAAGAGGAGTGTCCATACTGTCTACAGCAGCATAGGAAACCATAGTCAAATTCTATGAGCAGCTCTAAGAGAAGAACCTGTTAAGAAATACAGTGTGTGTAATAAAGTTTACTCTTCAGAAGTAAATCAGTAACAAAAAACAAAGCCTCGTATAAAACTCTAAAAGACATCTGAAATTATAAAGAATAATATAGTTTTCAGAGCTATAAATGTGATACTGCAAACCTGTGCACTCCTGGGCCTTCCCAAAGCTCTGAGAAGTTCAGGAACAGCACAGATCACTAGACTAAAAGGAACAAAAAGACACCAGAAACATACATAAATAAGTGTCTATCAAAAAGAAAGACAGGAAAAGACTGAAAAATGAAAACATAGACTAGGAGGAGTGCAGGAAATACATGATAATAATTTAATGGGATCATAAGTTTTGTGACTGAAAATGTTAGAGCTGTACAGATACATATTCTGTGTGGTACTGAAAAGATTTTGCTTGATTTAACAGCAAGGCTGTTAAATGACAAGCGCAAAGCAACTGTATTTCAGCACATATTCAGTGAGGCAGACGTGCTGCTGTTTTCCTAGCTTCATCTGCACCATTAGAAAACACTCATTCCACAGCTGTGAATTGATTCTGCTTGATGCCATATCTGTGGATCTTGCACTTCCACTAAGATTTCTGAGCAATTGCCACAACAAATGCTACTGGTGAGCTTGCCAGCAATGCTGTCGAAAAACCCAGCTCATGAGCCACCGTGTGAGTGTGCAGCATATACCCTGTGAACAGGATCACTTACCTACACCAAACATTTCGTATCTTGTTATCCAGAGGTCTAGCTTTTCTGTATATATCATGGCAGCTCATGTTTAACCATAAACCATTAAAATTAAAAATTATTTTATACGGGAAAAAGGAAAAATATAATTCTAAATTGGTATTTATTAAGTAAGTAATCTCAAGATTCCAGAGTCATTCAAGCTGGAAAGCACAATAAAGTCCCCACAAAGCCATATTCTTGGCAATGTTAACAAAAATGCTAAACGTATCTATCCAAAGCAGAAGTTGTGTTTCTAACCGGGCATACTAGCAGCTGAGTTCTGTCCTTAGAAGTATGCGTATTCTTAGAAATATGCGTACAGCTTCTGCCATCTTCACTGAGACCTGTACCCATATGGAACGGCTGGCAGAATGTGCCCTGACTATAAATGGAAGGAATTAATATATCAGTATTAATAATGTAAAACATGAAAGTGAAGTAACATAAGTAGTTTTCACAAGGACAAGACGCCTTTTCATATATATTTAATGACAAAATAAGTGACAAGCTTTCAACTCGTGATTTTTTCCCGTAAGTCCACGTTTCCTCAGTCTGAATTTCCAGAACAGTGCCTCTCTTGCATTGCAGCACTAGGCAGTCTGAGAAGACCAACTCCTGATCAAATAGCGAAGTCATATGCTGTCTACAAAAAAATCTAAAAAAAAAATAAGATCCTAATTTTAAAAGACCAAACTGTCTTGCATTTTGGGCCAAAGACTAATCAGACTTGATAATTGTTTCACAGTCCTTACTAATTATCCTAGGACAGGAAGCACACAGCAACCTTTTTAAGATGCTCTTCACAAAGTGGAAGGAACTTTTTAGGTTGCTGATTTTTATAACTAATTGTTAAAGCTGTGGGGTTTTTAAAATATTTTTTTTTTCTCAATATAAGTGAAGTTTCTGATTGTTAGGTTCTTCAGCCACAACACAATACAACGTGAAGAAAAAGCAAGACACCTTTTGACTAAGCTATCTGCACATGTGACAATGCATATAAGCAGAATCTGAAAGTCAAAATCTTTGGCTGTGGCTCCCACAATCAGTGGGAGACCTAAAAGTCATGTATTCAGGAAGAGGGAGGTATAGCTAATGTAACTGAAATTATGTTTATTTGCTTTCTGGTCTCTAAGCTTGACTCTTTTTCCCCCGCTTTCTGTCTTTTCCTTTCTTATATAAAAGTTGGGATTCTCCTGTATACATGACATCACAGTTTTATGAACATCAACCGATACTGTAAGTTCATGGATAAACTTACGTGAGTTCTGAATATTTTCCATCTGATTGTGAAGATTTAGTCACAAATGCATCCTTTTAAACTTAAATGCTATTTTTCCATCAGCTTGTTAGGAAAAAATCCTTAAAAATACCCCCAAAACCCCCTCAGGTAATTATGATAAGGCATAATGTCAAAATCCATACATGTTTTAAAAAAAAAAAGCACCCTGTCTCATGGCACAAGTGTGATTATTTTAATTGACTTACACCACAGCTATATTGCTCCTTTGCCTGGATCTGTCTCCCTTATCAGTCTTTGACCATTTACCAATTCAGAGAAGACCAACCTGTAGGCAACCACGTTCTCCCTTAAAGGGGCACTGTCAAGTATTTTCATACTGATCTTGTGCTTGTTTTTCCACTTACCCTTGCTATTTAATACGTTCTTTTAAGCAGAAATACGTATTTTTCCTACCTGTTTTGTTCCTTCTGCTCCTTTCATGGAGCAATAAGCTACTGTGAGTCTGTCCTACTAAAAAATACTTACTTGTTTGTGATCAGTGTCATCACAGCTGTCAGCACAGTTCTGGGAACAGGATTTATTAGTTAACTTGTGCTCCCTCTGCTGGCTGGCTGGGTGGCTCTGCAGCAGCAGAACAAAAATACTGGGTATAGTCATGCACGAAGAGCAGCTGCCTCTTGCTAAGAAAAAAATTCTGACAAGCAGTGGTGGATTTAAAAGAAAAAAAAAAAAAAAATCCAGAACTTGAAGGCATTTTCCCCACCAGTTTATAACAGGATAGAAATGGTTTATACATGAACTACTTGACAGTATCCCTTTAATTTTTCATATTATATAATCCAAAAATGATGAGGCGCTCATGATGGAACAGACGTACTAGATCATCTAATTCATCCTACAGCCACAGCACGATTGCTGTTTATAACATATTTCACAGTGATTAGCTCATCTACTTTTAAAAATCTGTAAGCTTCTTTCCCGTAGGAAACTACTGCATAGCTCTGCAAGATCTGTTGATAGTGTTATACAGCATAGCATCATGTCACATTATTACAGTACTGTAACATGTCACAGTAATATGATGGGATGACAAAATGCAGCCCATGAAACAAACCCATTGTTGGAGTCAAGCAGAAGCATGTATCAGTGTGGACAACAGCTGGCAGCTTGCCATGGCATATATATGTCAGCTAAATGAGAAGCATCTTTGGACTGCACCCAGAAAGGAGCACCTTGCTATTCTGCTCTCTTCTTTCGACTTTTAATGAATGGTATTTGTTATATGCACTTTGTAAGCACTCTTGGAACCCAGTTGTCTGTCTTCACTCCAGAAGACAATAAACTTAATTATTTGAAAAGAGAAAAATAATTTAATTAAGATGAAATCAACATCAACACCCCAAGCATGGCGGCTTCTACAGGACATGCCATTGGTGGGAAAGTTTTCAAGGACATCATCTACCTGTTTAACTGTACATGAGACTACTGTAATTTGTCTGCCAAGAATAAGGGAGTCAAGTATACTGCTGATCTTGTTGATCTGTTTCCTGAAGGTCACAAATATTTCTGAGTTCTTGATGATCTTTAACAAGCATTCTCTGTTGAAAGCATAATGATGACACTATTCACTGCACCATTGTGTTACATTCTCAACAACAGTGTCCCACTCAGCACACAAAAGTCTTCAGTCATTTTGAATGAATCAGACCCAACAAAATATTTGGATGTTTAAAGCAGAAGCACCCAAGACTGCAAAATCCTAATTAAGTGGCTTTCCAATTCCGAATCTGATCAGTTTCATAGGCACTTAAGCTTTTTACTTTTAAATTCTCCAGGTTCTTCTTTGCATGCCTGTACTTGTCTTTGTCTTGGTAAGGAAGAACAGTTCAATACTCATCATATACCTAAGCACAGTCAAGACTTAGAGCAGAAGCATTTGCCTAAGTGTCTTTCAGAGCACAACTTGGTAGTCAAAATCAGAGCCTGATTCACACTGACCGCTTAAAACATCTCCAAAAATCTAACTAGGGGCTATTATTTTATTTTTAAACTTACCAGGTCTAAGTGACATGATAACCTCTTAACAACTTGTCCTTGGCAATCAAAATGGATTTAGATACCTAATTCCTATTTGTCCAGTTAGATATCTTTGAGGATATACAAGTGAATTTTTAAAACGCTTGTGGAAAATGAGTAATGCACAATTCAGTAATTACAAGACTAAGGGGTTCAAAACTGTACCTCTATCTTTTGTGAGCTTTCTCACACCAGACTATAAATTCTAGTAAGTGAGTGCAGATTTAATCTGCATGTTGAGCTTTGTCATCCAGCCAGCAAGACATTTATTAGGAAGGCAGTCTAGGGGAGGCCTGAGTCCAAGGCTGGCCCTCAGGACAGTATTTTAAGAGTCTGTAGATAAAATAGAGAGAGCTGTTCAGTGAGTAGATCACAGAGTCCTCCTCTTTCCCTCTGCTCTCTCCCAGTGAGCCTCAAAAATGTCTCTTCACAGGGGCACAATGTTTTAGATTCAAGAGTAAGGTCAGACGCTTTCCCCAGGCACAGCGCTGAGAACATAAGACAGACTTCGTGATCTTTCTGACATTAAGTTGAAGTATTTAATTTTAGGTTACATCCTGTACTAGATTTGTCTAATTAATGTTTTTGGGGTTGGTGTTTTTTTAAACCAAAGTTGTGGCCTGGGGCAACTCCACTGCCTTTTGGGAACCGTAATAAAACTAATAATTTATTACTATCACATCACGCCTCTTCGAAAGCAGAACCTTCTATATAAACAGGCATAACAAAATATACATAAAGATAATATATAAACACATTATGTAGATGTAAAGGACAAACTTTTTTTCATTGCCATCCAGTCCCACTACATCTTTTGCCTATCATTCCCAACCCAGTAACACTGGAATAGTCTTTGACAACATCATTTAACTGCCTTTCTTACTTAATACCTCACTAATTCAGAAAACACATAATTTAACTGGAAATTCACTCCAATAAACATGGCAAAATTATTTGTGTTTTTTTCAAAGATATACAGATACACAGGGTAGGGTAAATTGTCTTCAAGACCTAATAAACTTTATTCACTACATACGAGTTTTGGGTTTAAATTTTCCCCATGCAAGTTAGAAACATAATTAGCTAACAGACGCATTTGATTCTAGAAATTTCTTAACTTCATATCAACCAATACATTCTGTTACAAGACTAAATTAAATTTTGGGATATGTCAGAGTTCTATCAAAGCTGTAACTCTTTCCCCACTTCATTTCAAATCTCCTGAGTGGCAAGGCCTTGTATTGAAAATGTTTGGCTTCTGGGAGAATAAAAAATATGAGAAGTATAGGGTAAATTATTGAGTGCATTCTTTAATATATCAGAAATATTTTTCTGAGCATCTAGAGACATACAGACTCTCATTCTAGAAATTAATTGTGCACTGCCTCCATAAATACAGGATTAAAATAGTGGGTTCAAAATGAATTAATCTGCTCCCCCTACCTGTCAACAGAGAATCATCACTTCCAACACTTCTCATGATTAATATTCTATAAGAAATGTTAACAGTACTTCAAAGGGCCACATTCCCTTACTCAAAGATGCAGTAATAGGGGCAAATTTAATCCTGTTGTAAGCAGGGAAATTGCATCAACACTGAATTATCTTCAGTGTCTGTCTAGTAGGGGATATTACATACATTCTAGTCTGCAACACAAGAATTGGCTCATTGTCTGCCTAGACCCAAATACAGAACATAGATTTCCTAAACAGTTTACAAAGTATGAAAATGAGAGCTTTATAGTAAGATACCATAATGGGCAATGCTGAAATACTATGCGGCCTATATTTTGTCACATAAACGTACTTTGTCAGTATATGATGAGGTGAATTTAAGTGCCTAAAATCATATATATAAAACCAGATTTTTTTTCATTTTTTTTTTTTATACTAAAGCTTTGCAAACAGAAAAACAAAATTTGTAGAAAAACAAAATTTGAGATGTGCTGAACTGAAATGTATAACTTGAATTTTTGTAAAAAATAAAAACACTGTTTGTAGGCAGAAAAGAATATGTACCTACAAAACAGCTGTTTCTCATTTTTGCAAAAATAATGATCTTTTATGCCCAGTGCAAAACCATGAAAACTCATTTTTTTCCCCAACTGTGACATTACCTAAAATTTCACTGTGATATGCTACCACACATTTATTAACAGAAGTAAAGAAACCTTTGTCTACATAAAATTCACAAATAATCACAAAAAGAATAGAAAATATGACCCCTAAGGGAAAATTGATATAGTAGCTGTCTTGAAAAATACTAAATTAGGCTCATTGAATATCCAATTGTGGGGGTTTTTTTTCTTTTTTTAAAGAAAACAAAGACCTTGAGTTTTGCTGTTAACAATCCACCATGCTCAATTTTTTACTTCCCTCCCTTGTAACACATTGTGATACCTACCACATAGCATTTCTATTCACTGAAACAAAACCACTAAAGTAAGACTGGAACTTGGAGACTGACTTAACTATTGTCAGTTAAATATGGCCTCTGCCAGAAATACAACATATTAACAAAGTGATTACTAGAAGTTTACATTCTGATGTTCTTAGATAAACAAAATTATTCAATTCCCAGGACTGCAAACATTTAAATGATTCCCCTACTGAAAGTCAATGTTTACATTTCCTAAAATACTAGAGCATATTAGCTTCCTGCATGCAATTTTCTCACCCTGAGATCTAGATAGCATACAAGAATATACCACCAATTTTTTAATCCTGCTTGTAGAAGAAGAGTCTCATACTGCTAGAAGATTTGCAGGATTGCTTTAATTATGTATTTTTTATTTCTTTGACTGACAGACTCGCATTCATTAGCTGCTTCTTCCTGCTTTTGTATCCCCATTATTCCCATTTAACTGTGAAATATCTCCATAGATAAGTGCTTTTTCAAGTGACTGAAGTTAGCACTTACCTGCTGGATACCGTATGTCCAGCCTTGCCTTATACGGTCCCTTGCCCACACATTGTGAGCATTCTCTGCTAGTTTATCCACCATAGCTTCTTGAGAGGGGGTCAGTTTGATAAAACTCAGATCCATGGGAGCAGGCTTATATCCACTCAACAACTGGTAGCTGTCAAAAAACACAGAACCTGCAGTTACTTTTCAGTAAGAAAAAATTAATAGAAACCACAAAGGAAAGAAGGGACATGTATGCAAGGTATCTATATAAATAATCTGTCTTTGAGCATAAAAAATAATAATGCCCTGACATTTGATTTTGTTTCAAGCTAATTGCATCTCGATGGGATGAAGATGCTGGTAACGAAAGCTACCCAAAATATTCTGAACTAAAAATGGTTTTAAAGTATTTTAGTACTTTCAAATATTTAAAGTTGTAGATTAAGATGTTGCTTATCTAAATACTTATATGAACACTATTATTGTTACCTCTGAGCACTTCACAACACTTATTAAATTCTATCTATCTCCTATTGATGCAAGAAAATATATTCTTCCTATTACATATGGGGATGTGAGAGACAGAGCAGGTCAAATGATGAACTCAAGATCCCATATGAATTCCAACTAATAAAAGTTTGTCTTTGTAATACTTCATAGCTTAACTATTCTTCAAATCATAGGAGCAATTGTTTAAAATTTAAGCACGCCTTCAGAACAGAGAGACAGCTTCCTCACTATTTTTAGCACTCCTAAGAACAAAGTGTTGTTTACTTTTATGAATTTGTTCCCATAAAATTAATTATAGTCATTTCCCACTTTACTTATGACCAAACCTTCTTCAATAAAAGACATGATGCGTATGGTGATGGATGCAGCACATGAGGACTTACTAAATTTAAAAGGAAAACCTACGACACTATGCAGCACCACCATGGTTGTGGACTTTGCCTCCCTCCCTCAGGTGAGGAGGGAACGTGCAGAAGAAGGGGAGCAGGAAGAGAAAAGCCGGGGGGGGGGGGTGGGCAGACAGGGGCTGTACTGGGTGTCCATGCCCAGGTGCCAGTCGGGGAGCTCCAGCGCTGCCTCTGTGAGGAGAGACGGGCGCTGTCCCGTGCCAGGCACAGCCGGACCCAGCCGGCTCCAAAAGGTACCCACTGCTGGCCTAAGCTGAGCCCTGCAGCCATGCTGGTGGCTCCTCTGGGAAAACATTTTTAAGAAGGGGCAAAACACTGCACAAGCAAGAGGAATGAGGAAAAAAAGTGTGGAAAAACAGCCTGGCAGACACCAAGGCTGGGGGACATGCTGCAGGTGCCAGAGCTGGTGCTTCCCTGCGGCCCCGGGAGCAACCAGGCCGGGGCTGGTGGATGTGCCCTGAATATCCCCAGGTATTTCTCCTCCAGCACACTGACAGAGCAAAGCACTACTTTGGTCATAACAAAAGGCGTCTGTGGAAAATACACAACAACATTCTCTCGCTGAAATGATACACGGTGGGGTGTTTAAAGAATGGCTAGTTTAAATAATTGTCTAATTATTTTCTAAATAACTTTGGCACTTTCTTGTATTTTCTTTATTTGGACTGACAGAAAGAAATCCAGAAAAAGAAACAGTATTTATCCCCATTTATATTCTAAAATATTCAAATAGTTTACAAATCTTAATTAATTCTCTTCTGTGATAACTATTCTAAAACCCATTTAAACAAATTACTGGTTGAAAACAATAATTGAAAACAAGCAAGTATTTAAGGGGGATTATCCTCTACAAACACGAGGTTGGACCTTCCTTCAAAATTACCACATTAAAAAAAAAAAAAAGAAGTTTAAGTCTGAAAACAACAATTCAGGAACGTCAATCCAAAATCAACCATTCACATAGTTACCAATCAGCAAATTTCAATGACAGAATTACGCAAGCAGTTGGCAGTTGTGCTATCTCCCACACGCTAGCTAACTGCCCTCGCGGTTACCTCTCCTCACGTAGCTGTGAAGTCGCTTCAGTGAGATGAGTAAAACCAGGCAGTAATGGAAATAGCAAATCATACAGAATTAACATGTTTGTCAGGCTGGCAATTACCACGTTCTTTCCTGTCACACTCCCCTGTACAAGTTTTACGTTGTGCATATGAAAGGTATGATATCCACAGCTATTTCAATATAAGACCAGGGTCTAAGAACCAGGGGTCAAAAGATGCTCATAATTTTGTCACAGAGGATATGTATATCTTATTTCAGGATGTAAATAAATACTCATCAAGGATAAGTATCAATGGATACTAAGGAAAATAAGGAAAACATATTATGTACACAAATTCATGTTGGACAATTGTCTTTAGTTGCAGACTGATGTTACTAGTTGAAACAGGTAGCTAAAAATCCCAGCTTCCACCTGGTCATCTGCTCTTCAGTATCTTACTGGTTTTACCTTGGTCAGTATCTCTGCTGGCCTTATATTGACTTTTTTTTTTTTTTTTTTAAGAAGTAGGTAAATTTAACTGCTTCAACAGCACATTATCATTACCATATTGATCTGCTATTGATTTATAATAAGCATTTTGGAATTTTTATTTGTGCCACCACCTAAAGTTACAGAAAGAGTGGTAGATACGTTTTGAAGTGATCTTAGTTCATACTCTGCTCTCTTGATTAAAGATTTTCAGCAGTCTACTAAAGTTGTTTTACAAGAAAAAATGAAACACAGAGAAATTTGGAAAAAAAAAACCCCACACTTTTTTCTTTTCATTCTAACAGTTCTTTTTCATTTTCCATTTCATTTAGACTTTTTTTTAACCTATAGAAACACTAAATATTTAGAATTTATTAAAATAAAGACTTTGAATATTTCAGGGAGGTATTTTAAAATAAAAGGTTATTGAAGGATGTTTGATTAAAAAAACTAAAGTTGTAACAGGAAAAAACTTCCTAATAGAAAGAGAATTTCCATCAGAGAAAGTTATGTTTGCAGGACACTTTAGCTAGCTGTTCAAAATGGTCAAAAAAGCTCTTTTGTGGAGTGACGCTGTATTAGAAAAGGCAAATTTCTGGCACAACTCTCAGTTAAAAATGTGATTTTCCCCAACTTGTAACCAGTGTGGCTGTGACGCAAAAATTCTTTAGGACTGACACAAATATAAACCTTTTCTTAGCATTTTACAGTCTTCATTGTTACAACACGATAGCAGAAAAGAAAAAAAAAAAACAAGCGTTTAGAAGACAGACAAGAATATACAAAGTAAGGTTGACAAATTTCTTAGCAAGTAGAGCCAATGAGCTAATTACATTCAAGTGATGTCTGTTGCTTTTGTTTTTCATAATAGTATCAAGTTTTTGTGTTCAGCAGATATGAGAACTTCATAAATTATCACAGGAAAATTGTCAAAGTGTTGGGATAACTCATTTGCATCATCTACTTGAACAGAAGTAACTAGCAAACACAGGAAATGACATACATTCTCTCCTGAAAAACTTAGCCTTTCACACACCATCTCCTGTAACCTTTTGTTATGATTAAGTGTAGTCTAACTGTGAAACGGCAACCCTCCCTCTCTCCAGGACTGTATCCCACAAAAAATGTGATTCAGCCTTATAGCTGCACAACTGTATCTAGATCATGAAATCTTTGCTCCATTTTTGCTCAACAAACATCCGATGCTATTGAAAGTGTAGCCACAATTTTTTTTCTTTCCTTTTTACTCATTTTTTCCATCTATTTTATGTGAGGTATCAAAATTCTGACTTGGTATGTATGGTAGGACCTCAGGTTTCTAAAGTTATGACTGTTAATGACATTAAGAAGACTCAGTATTATTGCTTGTCTTCAATCAGGAAGTATAATTTCTTCAGACTTGAGATTTAGCTGCAGTTTTTCAAAAGCATCAAATCTAATTCACTTCAACAATCTTGCAAATGCAAATACATTTCCGCCCAGGAAATTCAGAACAAAAATACAGAAGGCCCTAGATATCTCTTCTTTTTAGTTTTATATGCAGATATTTGGGATACCAAAACTGAAGAACAGTTTCGGGGAATTTAAACTAATCCCTCCCTTTTATATTCATTCATTCTTCTGAAGTGACCACATCAGGGATTCTGAAACTGTAATATCAATGGTATGTAAATCAGTGCAGTGTGGTATATATCAAAGACCTCAGGGACCAGATTCTTATAGCTACCTTGTAGTAAAGTATTACCCAGAAGCCTGCAGGAACCATGCCAGAATGGGGCATGTGCTTTAAGCTCACAAAAGGAAAAGGGAAGGCATGCTTGAGTTAAACATGGGCTTGGGGTTATTATACTGGCCTTAGGGATGCAGTGTGCGGAATCTGAAGGTATGGGTCAATGAAAGCCCACTGCGAATAATGGAGATAGGCAATAGCAGAGGAACATCTATTTCTACACAGAGCACATCCCTGCAAAGAGCTCTGAGTTGCTACTGGTGGCAGCAACTTAGCAACTAGCACTTACCATTGCTCTTAGTCATAACCAAGGAAACTAAATTGCTAATTTAAATTCAGGAATAACAGAAGACGTGGAAGTTGTCTTATACAGAAACTGTGATCTTTACCTTTCTGGTTTTATACACGTTATAATCCTCCTTTGTCCCACTGAATTTTATACCACTCTAGTCAAACTTATAAACCAGGGGCTCAAAAGTGTTTTGGGTTGTAGGGCTGTCATATGCTTATCACAAAGTACAGTTCCATCACTTTCAATTGTGTTAAAGTTCCCAAATTCTTCATTCCCAAACCGGGGTGCTGAGGAAGAAGCCAGGGCACCTCGGCTGGGCCATGAGAGCTGGTTTCAGAGCTGCAGCAATCAAAGCCATTATACCATACCAGCCTGAGCCCAGCCCTACCAATGCTGTTGCCAATCAGTCACTCAGGAAAAGGTCAGGTGGCTATACCAGTTCTCTCTGCTTCAAGTCACTAGATGGCCAGTCTAGGACTTTCAAAAGGGTTGCCTTTAAGTATCTGTAGCACAGCAAAACATATTGATAAGTTTGCTGTAAAAATTCTATATCAAGTTTCTGCAGTACGTTCCATATATAAAAAAAATACGTAACAATGAATGCCAGACATTGAAATGAATCACAGAAAATCTAAACTTTTTTTACACATCAGATCATAAACATCTAAAAGAAAAGATGTGGATGAAGGTGTGTGTAAATTTCTGAAAATTTATATGCATACATGCATACCCAAGTACCAATAAAACTAGCAATGTAAATATCAAATTGTTAAATACAGTTCACTTAACTGCTCAACAAAAAGATGCATTTGAATTTCAACTTACTTCTTTGGAAGTTTCATTTTTTTCACTTTTTCTTCAGCATGTTCATCAGCAATTCCAACATGGCAGCCTAACGCCAGCAGGGTTCTAGGACACAGAAATCAGAGATAAATTACTGCCAATGTTTCTATATTCAGAGTTGCTGTTGTGTATATAAAGGGCACTGTACAACAAATGAGACCTATGGAATAACAATATAATATGGAAAGATCAACACTAGCCTTTTTGTATATGTAATAGGCTTTTGATAGTGTTAAGAAAATGCCACAAGATGTTCCTAAAAATTTTAGTAAAAATATGAGTGGACTACTTCAAAATGGAACATTCATGCAGTCTATTTCATCTATATGAGGCATTAGTTGAAAGATTCCCTGCCCTTGAAATAAATATTTCTTCTTCATATACTTATTCACACTGCGTATATACTCATTCATACTGCTTTATATCAAAATCTTTTTATGTTATGTTATTTACTTCAAAGCCTATGAAAGGAGAAAAGGCAGGAAATGTCATTTGTTATCCTTAGAATGTGTCTTCTTTACAAAGAGAGGCTGTTATTCAGAGATTTTAATTGGATCTGGATTTTGTTAGGACATGCTATTGAAGAGAGGACTGACAGCAGAATGCATGACAAGCATTAGGCCAAAACTGCCATCTTAATTCTCAGGATGCATGTTGCACGTTACTCCACCTCAGAGAAAAGGCTCCAAGCTAGCCACAGTGCGTCAGATACCACAAGGCTTCTACTGAAGAAGCCACTGACCCAGGCAGCCAATTCTGGCCTGATTCTGCAAGATGTAGCTCATCTCGGAGAACAAACAATCTCTACATAACCTTACAACAGAGGTGACAGTATTTATCAGGTTTCTAATTACTTCAGACCTCTTCCTTTCCTTACAGTCATAGTATCCAGCAGTGTAAATCTTAAGTCCCATTCATCTCCAGGACTTGATCTGTAACATCAATTTTTTTTTCATGCATTTATGTTCAATACTAGGTTATCAAGTCTTAGTTTCTTTAGCCGAGGTGTATTACTAAAATATTGACATTGAAATGAAAAGAAATCCTTGACAGAAGTCAGAACTGACTTTGGAGTCAGATCAGAAGTTTCTCAAAATCTGAGGGTAACACCCGTATCTTTGAAACTGATATGCAGAAGAAATCGCAACTGTAAACCTTGGACTCCATTCCCAATTTTTCCCAATGTGGAAGAAAGCTGGAAAACAAGGTTTTCATTTGTTCTTGCCGCTAGTTAAAACAATATTTTCTGGTCCTGCTTCAACTATATTTACAGCTCTTGAACTGACTGGGCAAAAAAAAGAGCATTAATATTGCTCTAGCAGTATTTCTCTTGGCAGATGAATCATATGTTTCAAGAAGATTCTTACAGCATATTTTTAGTGCTAGCTGCATGAAATAAATCCTACTGTTACGGTCTGTGAACCCTGATTTAAAATTAGACAGTAAAATCAGATACGAGGAAATCAACATGCAAAGGCCAGCTCCTGCAAAACACACTATCTCCTAAGCATACTCCATGCAGCAAAATTCCAATTGGCATAAATCATACATGATTCCTATGCAGCTATCACCAGCATAAGTAAGAGAACATATCTAACAGTGGAAAGCAGTAAAGAGGAGCTCATCCCTGGTAACCCTAATTTTCTTGTAATGTAAGACAGGAATTTGAATTCTACATTATCTCCAACCAGCCACAGCAAATCCAAATCAGAGAGTCACAGCAGGATAACAAGGCATACCATACTGGTAGAACCTGAAAGACCCCTAAAGCACTTCAAAGCTAAACAAGAAAACTAGAAGTGGCTGAATGCAGCCCTCAGCATAATATTGATACATGTAATTATCACACACAACTGAGTAAATAGGTAGAAACAGGAAAGTCAGGCACAAAATAGTAAGCATCAAAAACCCCACAAGATCAAACTATAAAACATATATAAGAATGTGCAGAAACAGTATGAGCAAGCATATTTTAATCCCATGACATTTTCAGAGGTAACTCATTCCTGAATCTTGAAATTTCATATAGTGTATCATTTTTATAGTTCATAAAAGTACTCAATCATACTGAAAAATATACAGAGATCCCCATATATTGAAAAGAAATGTTGTGTCAGATAACATGACTCAGAACTTCCTTGTTTTCTGCCTCTCTCATCTAGTAGAGCTGGCAGCAAAACTGGCAACAAACCAACAAAAAAAAACCCCTATTACAGTAAGAGTTATTCTTGATGTCTTGCAACTACTTCAAGTATGCAGTACACAGTTTGATGCAAATTGTAAAGAATATAGCATATAGCTGACTACAGGAAGTTTTCAAAGAACATTTTCTTTCCCCCTCCCCCATTCTCCGCCACTGAGGTTGACTGCTAGTAGACTAGAAACGCCTAGTAAAGAAATAGTCAAAGCAGCTTACAATTGAAGTCATCCCAATATGGATCATCTAGAATGGATTAGTGCACTAATTTTTCCACCTTTGCAAGCTTGCAGAAACGAACCGAGCAAGACACTCCTGTTCTAGTCCCTAAACAATAAATGTCTACGTGATAAATACAACCTGATACTGCAAAATTAGAATATTTCTGTATACTTCAGAAAACAAGGACTAATACAAGAATGAAATGAAGACCTGAGCTCAGTAAGCATACAAATTTTGAAGTCCATAGAAAGACTGAATGATTTATGTTTTGGATACTATCCATTGAATGAAAAGGCTCTCTCTAAAGTGAAATTACTAAAATAAAAGTAATCCATAATTTATATGTTTATAAAACCAAATTATGTTTGTTTTGTCAGGGTTAGATTTAGAAAAGCATTGGGTCCTGAACCAGTAATCATGTAAGGACTACTAAATTTTGTTTAATATTTAGTGAAACATTAGCGTGTGTGTTTAATTCTGAGAGCATGATTTTTATGATGCCCGAGTCATATTATATAGATTATTCTAGCGAAAGATCCAACTGTAGGGAAAGTTAATGACATCATCTTTTGTAGTTTCATAAAATGGAAAGGAAAAAGCTATTCTGGATTCTTAGCACATTATTGTATTGATAGGGGTCTCAAAAGCTTTCCTTGAAATTCTATCTAGCTGAAGACAAATATGAACTTGCCTCCAAAGGAGTTCCATTTGTCTCTAAATTATACCAAAATATCCCCACAGAAACTATTTAACACTTAGGGTCATAAATATGTTTTTCACTAATTTATTTCCTTTGGGAATGGTGGATCAGTAAGTAGCACATAGAACCTGACCAGAGAAGGATACTACAAGAAATTCTAGGAGGAGTGTTCCACCTAGCTTTCTACTATAAGGACATAAAGTCTTTATATTACGAGTGTAAACACTATATTGCACTATCAGT
Source organism: Balearica regulorum gibbericeps (assembly GCF_011004875.1). Classification (NCBI taxonomy): domain Eukaryota; kingdom Metazoa; phylum Chordata; class Aves; order Gruiformes; family Gruidae; genus Balearica; species Balearica regulorum. The sequence goes on along the minus strand of NC_046186.1, from coordinate 84,285,105 downwards.
TTACATGGCAATTTTTTTAATAGTATAGTACAAATATTCCAAGAAAAGTAATATCCCATGCAAATAGTCCTCCTTTGTTAACGATCTGAACAGGAAAAAGCAACTATATTTTAACAAGAAAAAAAAATAGGTTCCAATGGATTGCAAATAGGAGTGACTGGAGAACCACATATATCACTGGGCATTTATCAGTTTGAGAAATATTTTAACATGTTGGCTACATGCAATGCTACATATGGAATAAATGACTTACGCTAATAGATTTTCAATGGATTTGCAGCAAAGTAAGAGCTCGCATCTGCTTGACTGACAAAGCTGAGATGAGGAATTGTACCTTTGTGAGCCAGATAGCTACATTACTTGAACAAACCCACTAACATTCCATTGAAGTTTACTAACATTCCAACTGGAGAGCTTTCATGACATGCACACATCTAACTGCTCATCCACAAAAGGAGGGAATGCCTACTACTGTTCTGTGACAATATGCACAGATGACACAGAAATAGCAGCAAGGGGTCCTGAAGCAAAGCTTGTCATCAGTCACGTCCAAAAAATAACTAATGATTGTCAAAGTGTGCTTTATCAATAAAGAAAATTAAGAGCAATTAAACTAAATTGAATTAAACCAAATAGGGAGTGAAGAGGGTTTTTTCAGAGCTTGGATCTATTTCTTTCCTCCAAACTAGATGAAAACTGCTTGAGCTGCCATTTAATGATCAGCATTACCACAATAATTCTAAAATTCCACAGATATTAAAAAGACTAATCAAAGCCATTTTCAATGCCAAATACATCATTCATTAATGTGTCTCACTCTCTCATTTTCATATTATTATACTCACCTACACGTCAAATTGTAATTTACATGTCAAATTATAATTCTGGAAACTGCAATTCCTTAGGAAATTCTCACTATAAGCTTCAAATATTCTAACAACTTACTTCAGTGTCTCAAGTGACATTTGCAAGTTATAATTTCTTTCCTGTTCCGGTAATTTTGAGAACTCCACTAAGCATGGGTGTTGTCTTTTGTTGTCATCTCTAACCTGAAAAGACAGTAAAGAAATGTTTAATGTGTCTTAAAAACTAGAAGAAATTTAAAAACAGTCCAAAACGAAGTACTTAAAGCTGATCCTGTCAGAATTACTCAAAGTGAACACTTCAAAACAAAGAATTCTGTATTCTCAGAGCATGATCATTCTGTTCAAGGCAGAATCTGCATTTACAAATAAACTTCAGATTTGCAGATCTCAAGTAGAATAAATGCTAATTTGTACATTTCATTATACAGATGTTCACAACAAATATACAAAGTTCAAGAATAGTGCAATCTATGTTATGTTTTGACAGACAGCCATAAAATAACAAGTCATCTTCAGCACCATGTTTGAAAAATTATGCATCCAGTTTGTATAAATATGTTGACATGAATAGTACCCAAGTCCTTACCCTACAAAAGTAATGATATAAAGGATAAATCTACCTCATCTCTTAATTCAGAAAATGTTTGTTTCTTAATTATGTGTAGTAGTATACAAGCAGAATGCAACTGTTCAGCAGTCACAAATGACTGGAACATTAATTTACTTTCTCTGTAGTGACAGCAGTCATGAAGACTATGATTTACAAAATCCTACATTTTATAAACTTAAAAATTTGATCAAGAACACTTGTAACCTGCAATACTTCTATACAGTTTTAGTCTCATACTGGCCATAACTAGGAAGGGCAACCTGAGAGGCTGGGATAACTGAGCATTCTACTGCTCTCAGCTTTCCATCTTTATCGTGCTAGAGCTCAGTCTACAAAATCTACAAAGCTTATGTATTGCTAGAAAGCTTGATCAAAAAACCCCGTTAGTTTGCAAATATTAGCTAAAAGATCCCAATGAAAGTGTTAACATTTGCTCAGTTGAGACTACATTTTTACCCATATATTGAAACACTTTTGTGTCCATCTTTCATGGACCATAAGCTCACCATTTATATTAATCTTTAGAGCTGCAAAGTGAAAGTTACTGAAAAATAACATTATTGACAACTTTTGATCAATCAGATAATTCTATTGGAAAATGGAATGTTAACAGTTGAAGTTAAGAAGCCTAATTGTTATACTGTTTCCAAATTTATCTTTACTCACTTGGTGAATACAGGATGGTTTTAAAATTATTTTAGCCAAAAAAAGACCAAGGCAGGAATTCTCAGTGAAGTGGTACCATTGAACTGGGTATAATCTGTTCTCAGCAGCTTGATCCATTGTTCATATACAGAATCAGATTTGATGTTTAAAAAGGATAAGTCAGTAGCATGCATATAAACTAGTATGAAATTTCTGACTTTCAGAAAACTAATCTATTACACTTAAACTGATTGCTTGCCCTGCATATTGCATCAAATAAAAGAGCTTTTCTTTGGATATTTTAATGTAAATGTCCTAAAATGAAAAAGCTCTAGCATTATGGCAATAAATCCATATGCAGTATCTAAGACTACAGTTGAATAAAATCATAGCATTGGGACATAAACATTGTGTGTTAGAGCAGGGGAAGGAAAAACAGTCATCTTCAAACTGTAACCTATGTATAAAGTTTCTCTAATTTCAATTCCTGAATGTTAATTATACATGAGTACCCACAGAATGGATATGAACACAGATCACTGATAGCTAATTTTTTTTATTTATCATCATCTTCCATTTTTGCAAGTTCTATGTTTGTCTGTAATAACTAAACTGTACACTACTACTCAATCTAGTTCATTTAATCTCATGAAAAAACCTCACATTTCTCTATAAAATTTCTGAGTAACATATTTTTGCATTTTGATCTAAGCACATAATAATTATTAAATTGAACAGCAGTCATTTGTTTATGTTTTGGATTGAAAAATATTTACAGTCTCCAGGGGATATTTATCTTCATTTGATGGGATTAATGTTCTTTGGAAGGGCAGTAGAAGCAATTCAACTGTCAAGCTACTTGATCAAAATCATTAGCAGCTAAAATGAGAAATATCTTTTAGCGGACACTGAAAATGTTTATTTGCAAAATTCTAAGACCTATGATAATCTGCTTTAATAAAGATTCAGTATAGTCTCCAATAAGGAGGACTACTTTAGGTCTGCGTACAGCTAATTTACATCTTGGATGTCAGCTGTTTTCTTCAGAATTCCAATGTTAATGGAATTGCCCCTAGTGACACTCTTCATTCTACAGCTATAATGTATATAATAGTATATTTTGTAGGTTGCCTTCCTGCCTCCTTTTTTTTTTTCCTGAGCAAAGTAAAAAATTACTGCCTTGTAAGTACACTACAGAAGTGGCCGAACTCATGGCAACTATCAATTCTTAATTTTTGTGGCTGGTTTTAAGTGTACAGCAAAGCTTAATAGAAACAAACATATGCAGATGCATCTGATTATTTCAAGCTGGACACCTAAATACCACTCATATTCAGACATAAAAGAAAGCCAATTAACAAAAGTCCTTAATTTTGCTACATTAGCTTGTTATTTTACTTTGTTACATGTATAAAATGCAGTAGTAATACACGTGCAATACTGGGTATTGCTTTGGTGATAGTACGCACAGATCTGATGAAACAGGTATGTGGGAGGGAATATAAAATGCAGTCTACAGCAGATTTTTTGAATAATCTGGAGATACATTTAAATCTACAGATTCTCTGTCTTTTAGCCTTTAAACTTTTTAACTTGGTGAAAAAACATCACCGCTTCAGAAAAGCTAGGTACTATATATAATGCATCTTGCTCTGAATTAAAAAGAAAATCTAAGATTTATGTGTGCATCTAAAACAGCTAATTTCTGTTTCACGCCTTCCCTCAGTACTCAGTAATGGCAGTGCATAAATTCAGGTAACTAGAAATGGCAACAGTGGCTTAAACTGATGAAATCATCTGTGAGAAAGCAATGTGATAAAGCAGTCAATCTCCAGAAGATATACAGCATATACTTTGCCGCATTCCCAAAGCGAGCACATCTAACCAAAGAACACTAAAGCTAGAGAGAGAAAGCTGAATAACTTAAAAGATTTAGCACCTGGTTTCATCCTGAATATAACTACAACATTTATCGTTGCGTAACTTGATACTTACTACGTATTGTTTAAACTAAAATAGTGTTCGACTGTACAATTAGATTCTCGATGGTAAGTAATGGTACACTAAAAGTTCCTGCAGACTGCTTCACAGCTGGTATGATTATACCACAATTAAAATGTTTTGACACATTAATTTAACTCGGGTTTTGTGTTTGATTTGGTGGGGAAAGCAATAACAACAAAAAACATCTAGAGATCTTCTCTACTAATCAAATCTTTTTAAGTACTGCCGTATGCTACACCAAATATAATACCTATGCGCAGTTACATTAAGTCTGTAATCTGAACACCTCAGAAGACCAAAATATTTTTATTAACAAAAATAGAATACATATGTTTCTATGTGCGCATACATATTTTTACAGTTACATCTAGTATCTACTGTATGTTTCTATATACTCTTCACAGCAACAGTTCATCATAAACACCACCATTTGGAACCCAAATAACTAGCTTGTATACTTTTTTAATGATTGATTTAAAAAAAAAAAATCTAATCAACAAAATAGACTGCATTTTGTATCAAAGCCAGAAGCTACAAGGTTTTTTTACTGCCATACTCCATGAAAAGTAGGAAAGAGATAAGAAAATAGCTATGTGGAACACCACAGACATGAGCCTGAAGAAGTGGAAAGAAAGAAGAAGAAAAGCAGGTTCAATGGAATTTCCTATAAGCAATAGTCATTTTTTCATGAAAAATAAGTTCAGGACTTCTGAAAGACTTATGTCCATCAGCACATGTGAAGAGAACCAAGGATAACTGCTTTTGTTGGCTTACTTCACCAGGCAACTAAACTTCTTGCCCCAAGAACAAACAGAAGGTGAAAATCCCACTATGTGCTTTCTGTGCCAGGAGTTAGATTGGCTGAAAATTTCAGCACCAAACAGCTTTAATACCAGAATTTTGGTTCAGAAATGCACAAGCACTGTTGGTTTCCACCTGCTTTTGGTGGAAAGGGTCTAAAACCTTACTAATTTCAGAAAGATGGAAAAATACGCGGTCCCATTAGCACACTGAAAACCAATGTGCTGAATACTACTATGTAATTAACAGAAAATTAAGTTGGAAGGTACGTACTGGTCCATATTGCCAGCCAAGTTCAATCTTATTCATAACCCAAAGTTCATGGATGTTCTCTGCTAATTTTTCTCTAATCCTTTCCAGGTGAGGAGGCAAAACAATCTAAAAAGAGAAGAGAGAAAGAGGCTGTTACAAATAAGTTGCTTGACAGTGCCACCCAAACTTTCAGAACAGACCAACTTTGTACAAACCAGATCTCTCAACTCAACCTAAATTAGCGAGAATCTTAGATCAACAGAAATACTTTAATCTATGCACTTACAAGTTCCAGAGTTTGACCAGCAAGGGAAAACAGTTTTACACCCAACACTTCCAAAGGCAGAGAATACATTCCTGGCAGCTGGCTAGAAACTACTCAAACCAATACTATTTCTGAGCTTAAAAAATGTTAAATATCGCAATAACCAATGTAATGTTGTGAAAAACACTTCAGACAAATATTAACATTTGAGAACTGAACTCGAGAGAAAGAGAGAAAGAGAGAAAGAAGCAAAAAGAAAGAAAGAATTATATAATGATGACAGGTGACAAGTGAAATCAGGCCAGCATGTCACTCTACCTCCAAAAAGATGAAATCAAGGCTGCTTTACCTCAAAAAACAGAGACCTCAAATATACAGTGCTGTGAATCATAATGTTACCCTAATTGTTGGTATTACAAAACAATAATTACATGACACATGTAGAATGCTGTAAAAAAAAAAGTTTGTTCTTTTTTAGGGTTTTTTTTTTTCAGGAGTCATTTCCTAAATGTGGTAATATCTGAGCACATAGTGTACAAAAATTTGTATAGTCTCAAACTCTGGTCAAGTGTAAAATGAACTCTTGTTATCTGTGATCAGAGATGGAGCTCTTTGGCATCAAAGAATTACTGCTCTTTGCCACTATTTTAAAAAAATGAAAACTATAACTGCAGTGCCTGCCATTTACTGCCCACAGTGAGTCAAATGCCAGTCTCAGTAACCTGCAAGTGCAGTAAAGAATTAGAGCTGAAGCTTGTCTAAAGGTCTTATCACAAGGCAAAGTCTTCAGTAATTTTAATCACACCGAAAGAAGAATGCCTAGTAACAGAACAAGACGTTCAAATATTCTTTTTTTTTTTTTGCCTATTCTAATATTAAGGGTAAAACTTTCTTTATTATAGTGTTTGTGAACTGAAATATATGAAATTTCTGGCAAGCACTATAAGGACATTACACACCATTTTTCAACTTCTCGCAATGGAACGTACCAACCAAATCCCAAGCAAAACCAAGTTTGAGACAAGCTGCAAATTCAATCAAATGTGAAATAACATGGGCCTATAGTATGTGTGTTTAAAAATGAAAATGCAATCTCTTGGTTTCCATACCTGGCTAGTATCTACAGGAACTGGAGTGAAAGCTGCTTGTGACAGAGAGATAGTGGGACCCAGCAGGTCTCTTGTATAGCTACGATCCTGCTTGTACTCTCGGCTATGCTCCACTTTCAGCTTCTCTTTCGGTAGCACAGCTTCGAAGCAAGGGGCATATCCAGGTGGAGGAAGGAACTTGAACTCTCCATGGCGACCTCCAAGCAAGAAACGTACCCTGTAAACATCGGAGTTACTTTAGATAATAGAGACACCTCTGGTGTCAAACCTAATCACTTTGTAAGCCTAATAACTAATGAATGCTATTTAAAAAAAAAAAAAATAAAAAAAAAATTCAATGTTGCAGCTTATTTGCATTGTTTACAGTTCATTTTCGCTAACTAGTGCTGGAGTTTATGAGGTAGGAGGTGCAAAAACCATGGGGGAAAGTAAATAATTCTTTCTTTTAGTTAATTTCCACTTCCATAAAAGTATTCTAAATCACAAAATCAAAAGAGAAGACATGGAGTAATCAGTTTACTTAGCACATCTATGAAGTAAGCAGCAGCTTTTCAAGTCTCAGAAAGCAGAGATTATAACCCAGAGTAATCAATCTACCACCTCTAAATTCTCTCCATTGAGGAGTTCTCCTTTCTCTCTCATTTGAGAAATGAGCCTGAAAACTCCACAGAATATGGTTCTTTCTTTTCTCTCACAGAACACTACAGGCTTAGGACACAATCTAAAAAGTTCCCATATTTTCTTCCCTAAAACATACACTTGTCATGTTAGTAGAAACCTAGGGGAAAGCAATCTTTTATTCATTACAAACTGGTGAATTTGCCATGGGTTTTTGTTACTGAAAAATTCAATGAGTGAGGTGATCATGAAGTAACAATGACTGAAAAAATCTTCCCAGAACAATGTCATGCAGAAGGAATCAAAACACACCCAAAAAACTAGCCTTACAATAGAATCATGTTGTCTCTTTTCTATTTACTGAGTATCTTACAAGATTTTTGTCAATGCTATACCCGAACGCTCTCCAAAAACACACTCAGCACATGAATAATATCAGTCAAATATTTCTCTCACGACAGACATAAAGCATGCAGGTTTATAATTTTGCATCTCATAGCATGCATGTCTATAGTTTTACAACATTGTATCTCCTTTATTATCCAAGGCAAAGTCTAAAGAAGTGCATTTCGCATCTGGAATGAGAGGCTGGCGTGCCCACTGTGTGATAGCTCTTAGCTTCTGTAGTATTCACCACAGTCCTTAAATGATCCCTCACAGAGCATTGCTCTGTCTCCAACAGAAATCAGCTTTCAGCCTTTACCTTTGCCAGTCCTGCTAAAGTTGGTCCCCCAGCTGCAGCATCACACAATCTTTTTTAATATTATAGTCTCAAACTATTCAATACATGAAGCAGAAGTCTAGCACCTCAAGTGTGATTTGAAATTTTATAGAAAACCAGTACAGCAACCAGAATACAGATTGACTGAATTCATATTAACTCATGCTGCTGAAAAGAAAGCATACCACCACCATTTCTTAAGGTAAGTGCAGATAATGCATCTTCAAATAATAGTTACCACCTCGTAAGAAGTTAGGGCAAATATATATTTTAATATCAAAGACCGATGTTTTTCTTCCCATATAAGTATAAATGCTGTCCTGGAGTGAATGTATAGCAATGTGTCAGCTAAGAAATGAAGAAGCTGTTTCTAAGGTCTATCTGCAAACCACCTGTATACACAGGTGTGCTGAAAAACAACAGATGCACCATTTCCTCAGGACTCCTTTGTAGGTCTCACTATCCAAGAACTGGAACTGTGCCAAAGAAGCAGATGTTAGAAAGAGAAATGAGAGCAAAGACAGCCAGGGAAATATGCAGCATATTCACATACACTAAAAAAAAAAAAAACCCACAAAAAACCCCAAAACACCAGACTGGGAAGAAAAAACAAAACAAAACAAAAAACAACTACACAGGATGCTAACTTTATTCCTGCAGAGAAGCTGACAACCGGGAAGAAGAGGCCATCTATGTTGAAATTCTCAAACATTCCTTGAACGGGCTGACCATTTATCCGGAAAGAGATGCTGGGAGCACTGAGGTCCAAACAGCAGCTAATAACATCATCAGTTCTTAACAGATGTTGGTTGGGAGAATTTACTGTTCGTGCTATACAACCTATGGAAGTAAAGGAAACGTATTTAGCAAAACTTCTGAAAATCGTACAGGTTTTCACAGCAGCCTAAATAAAGAGAAAGAAAACATAGCAATAGAGCACAAACATATTAATACGAAAATATTTAACCTATAACATCCAAGACCTGATTTTAAGCTTGCAATATAGTGAATAGAAGCATACAATTGTATCTACAAAGCTACTTCTATCATAAATAATATAATGAAATTACTTTCAATGTAACTGAAAATAATTACTGATACCCATATAAACAGTTAAAACCAAGAAAACAAAATTTATTCCTCACAGTAGTAGAAGCGCAAATTGAAAAATAACCATTAGTATCTAATATGAAACCTAGCATACTTTATTAAAGAATGCTTCATTATTCATTATAAAGACAAGTATCATACTTCAAATTATTTAGGAAAAGGTACTTCCTGTTATTAAGGGCCACATCATGGTACGCTTGCAAACTTAAGATGATACTACTCAATTTCATAATCAAACTGCAAACCAGCATTTTTCTGGCATATATAAAGACAGCAGCAATTTTGAAGCATATCTATTCAGTAATATAGGTATTTTTCTTTAACGAATTCTAAAGGATCATTCTCTCTTGCATCAAATTACATTTACACAAGCACACCTGTTTCCCAGTAGAAATAACCTATAGAATACAGAAATAGGAAATGACTGCTTCTGAAATTTATTGCCGTCTACAACAGAAAATTTATGGAAAAGTATGACAGTTGTATGAAAATATCTCTAGACATGTTTTCCAAAAATTAGATATGCAATGTCTGCAAGAGATAAACCATAACGCATATTAAGAACAGAGCACTAACTTCTGTAAACATTAAGGACTTAACTAAAAGCACTGTATTTCCAAGAAGATGATTAAGATGGCATATGTTTTTAACAGCAGCAACAACAAAAATAAAAATCTCAATAATTCTTCTGCAGATAAATTTTTATAAACACACCACCCCCCAAGGAAAAATAAAAACCGACACTTCCGATATTCTATGTATGCAAAATGACATTCTGATACTGCCACATGATCTGCAGGCTGTAGGACAGACGCTCTTGTGCAATCTGCCCCTCTTAACAGGGCAGTCAGCAGTATAGTTGGGGGGGGGGGAAGTTTTCAGATGCCTTTGCTGCTCTCCTACACACTTTCAAGACACTACGTTCTTAGCTCAGTTGCTGTAAGAATATTCAGTTCCACGAGCAAAGAGAGGGAAATGACATGCAGGATTTAGGGCCCCTCACAAATCCAGAAAACTATAGGAAGCACTGCTGAGAAACAAAGTAGCAGTCATAGCCTAAGGAATGGCCTGCAAGGAAACTACTTTCTACCAGCTCTACATCCCAAAACTCACAGACCACGGTAAAGAATAGCAGAGAAAAACATCACCACAGCTGAGACTGTTTCAAATAAATCACAGAAAGGTGCAATTATTTAATTGCAGGAATAACTAAACTCTAAAAGAGCTTTCAATGAAGAGTGGATACTTCATCTCCTCAAGGCATACTGAGTGAGATTAGATGCTTTTAGATGTTAAAATTTAGTCCACTGTAGGTTATTGGGATCAATGCAGGGCTGACTGTTAACATAAATATGTACTGGTCTTTGATGAACACACAGAGTAAACGATCTAAGTGCCTTTTCTGGCCTTAGGCTTTAAAAATCTATGAGTTCCACTGCTCCATATTAGAGAAATAATTGCAGGGCTGAGGAAACAAATGTAAATTAAATGTGATTCTGGTAAAGGCTTGGTCTAGAACAGAAACTCAGGGGTAGAAATTATTATTGCTATTCAGTAAAAGCTTCATGCTCAGAGGATTACTTCTAAAATGTCATTGCAGAGACTTACCAAGATACAGCCTGGGACTGTGGAAGAAGAAAGGCCATGATTTTCAACATTCAGCCAGCGCAGGGCGCAGGACAGCGCCTCTTCAAAGGAGGGGCATTCCACTGCCTGAGTGGGAGACCTGAAGTGCACATAACCCAGCAACCGGGCACTACCCTGTGACCATCTGCACAGGTCAAGGGCACTCATCCTACCTGACCCTCAAGGCAGAGTAGTGGGCACTCATCTGAGAGCAAAAGCTGCAGCTCTGGTGGGGTGGTCTGCACCATCTACCCCAGTGATGGCCAGTGCCTCCACCCAGAGGGAGCTGCTGAAGGGAGAGGCTGCAGTGCAGACCTCAGGCTGCAGTAAGTGCCCAGACCTCTGTCCCAGAGCAGGGACAAGGCAGCAGACCTGACTGCAAAAGATGTGTCCAGGTGGAGGACCTCCTGTAGCAGGTGGCTGAGCTGCAGGAGGAGGTGCGAAGGCTGCATGACATCAAGGAGGCTGAGTAGGAGTTACACAGCTGGTTCCAAGCGCAGTCTGCAGTAGAGCCACATCCCATGGCCAAACAGCCAAAAACTCCCACCAGCACACACATAAGGGGCAGGGGTGGGGGGACAATAATACTGAAGAATAGAAGCTTGCAACAGCAAGGACCAGCAGGAGGAAGAAACATCCCCTGAAGCCTGAGGTGCCCTTGCAGAACCGCTTCACCACTCTGCAGACTGAAAAGGAAAGACCCGCCACATCAGGAGAGACACTGGAGCTGAGCAAGGCAGCCCGATCTGTTCCCCATGTAACAACCAGCACAACTAAGAAAAGGCGACAGATGATAGTCATAGATGACTCACCCATGCGCCAACCTGACGCACTCTCTAGAGAGGTGTGCTACTTACTGGGGGCTCGGATCAGGGATGTCACTGAGAGACTACCGACCCTTGTACAGTCCACTGACCATTATCCGCTGCTGTTGTTTCACATGTGCACCAGTGATACAGCCAGGAGCCATCTGAGGAGTATCAAGAAGGATTACAGAGCTCCGGGAGCGGTGGTAAAGGAGTCTAGAGTGCAGGGAGTTCTTTCATCAATCCTCCCAGTCAAAAGGAAGGGGTTCGAAAGAGCCAGTAAAATCTGGCAAATCAACAAATGGTCAGAGGACTGGTGCCACAGCCAGGGGTTTGGCTACTTAAGACCATGGAACTCCCTTTGAGAAATTTGGCCTACTGGGGGCTGATGGGGTCCATCTGTCAGAGAAAGGGAAGATCATCTTCAGTCACAGGCTGGTGAAGAGGGCTTTAAACTGAAGTCGCCAGGAGAGGGGAACCTCAATCCATCCCACTCCTACCAGTATGATGCCAGTGCCAGCAACAGATGCCCAGAGATGGGAAAAGGATCCCGGGTCAGCAGGAGAACACCTGAAGTACAGTACAAAGGAATTCCAGCCACTCCAGCCAGTCAGCTTCATTGGGGGCCCAACTTAAACGCCTCCATGCAAACGCATGTCGCTTGCGGAATAAACAAAAGGAGTTGGAACTGTGCGTACACCTGCAGGGCTACGATATTATCAGCATCGCAGAGATGTGGTGGGATGGCTCCTATGACTGGTGTGTTGGAATAGAAGGATACAGGCTCTTCAGGAAGGACAGGCAGGGGAGATGAGGAGGGGGTGTTGCCCTCTATGTCAATGACCAGCTGGAGTGTATGGAGCTCTGCCTGGGGATGGATGAGGAGCTGACCAAGAGCTTATGGGTCAGGATTAAATGGAGGGCAGGGACACAGGACATTACAGTGGGGCTATCACTAGAGACCACCCGACCAGAAAGACCAAGCGGGTGAGGCTCTCTATAGACAGATAGGAGCAGCCTCGCGTTCACAAGCCCTGGTCCTCATGGGGGACGTCAGCCACCCCGATATCTGTTGGAGGGACAACACAGCAGGGCATAAGCAATCCAGGAGGTTCCTGGAATGCACTGATGATAACTTCCTTCTCTAAGTGATAAGGAAGCCCACGAGGAGAGGTGCCTTGCTGGACCTTATTCTCATCAACAAGGAAGGGCTGGTGGGGAATGCAAAGTTCAAGGGCAGCCTTGTCTGCAGTGACCATGAAATGGTGCAGTTCGGGATCCTTAGGGCAGCAAGGAGGGAGAACAGCAAGCTCACTACCCTGGACTTCAGCAGAGCAGACTTTGGCCTCTTCAGGGATCTGCTTGGTAGAATACCATGGGACAAAGCCCTGGCAGGAAGAGGGGCCCAAGAAAGCTGCTTAGTATTCAAGGATCACCTCCTCCAAGCTCAGGAGTGATGCATCCCAACAAAGAGGAAGTCAGGCAAAAACACCAGGAGGCCTGCATGGATGAACAGGGAGCTGCTGGGCAATCTCAAACACAAAAAGGAAGCCTACAGAGGGTGGAAGCAAGGGCAGGTAGCCTGGGAGGAATACAGAGAAACTGTCCGAGCAGCCAGGGATCAGGTTAGGAAAGCTAAAATCCTTATATAATTAAATCTGGCCAGGAACATCAAGAACAAGAAAAGCTTCTATAGGTACGTCAGCGATAAAAGGAAGACTAGGAAAAATGTGGGCCCTCTCCAGAATATGGAGAAGGCTGAGGGACTCATCAGCTCCTTTGCCTCAGTTGTCACTGGCAAGTGCTCTAGGCACACCGCTCAAGTCACAGAAAGCAAGGGCAAGGACTGGGACAATGAAGAACCACCCACTGTAGCAGATAGGGTTTGAGACCATCTAAGGAACCTGAAAGTACACAAGTCCGTGGGACCTGATGAGATGCATCCACGGGTCCTGAGGGAACTAGTGGATGAAGTTGCTAAAACACTATCCATCCTACTTGAGAAGACCTGGCAGTCCAGTGAAGTTCCCATTGACTGGAAAAGGGGAAACATAATCCCCATTTTTAAAAAGAGAAAAAAGGAAGACCTGGGGAACTACAATCTCACCTCTCTGCCCAGCAAGATCATTGAGGAGATCCTCCTGGAAATTATGCTCAGGCACATAGAAAATAAGGAGGTGATTGGTGACAGCCAGCACAGCTTCACTAAGGGCAAATTGTGCTGAAAAACTTTGGTCGCCTGTCATGATGGGGTTACAATGTTGGTGGATAAGGGAAAGCAATGTCATCTACGAGGACTTGTCCAAAGCACTTGACACTGTCCCACATGACATCCTTGCCTCTAAATTGGAGAGACATGGATTTGACAGATGGACCACTCGGTGGGTAAGGAATTGGCTGGATGGTCGCACTCAAAGAATTGTGGTCAATGGCTCAATGTCCGAGTGGAGATCAGTGACAAATGGTGTTCCTCAGGGGTTGGTACTGGGACCGGCACTGTTCAACATCTTTGTCAGTGACATGGACATTGGGATTGAGTGCACCCTCAGCAAGTTTGCTAACAACACCAAGCTGAGTGGTGCCATTGACATGCTAGAGGGAAGGGATGCCACCCAGAGGGACCCCGACAGGATTGAGAGGTGGGCTCATGCAAACCTCATGAAGTTCAACAAGGCCAAGTGCAAGGTCCTGCACATGGGTCAGAGCAATCCCAAGGACAACTACGGGCTGGGCAGGAAATGAATTGAGAGCAGCCCTGAGGAGAAGGACTCGGGGGTGTTGGTGGATGAGAACCTTAAGGTGAGCCGGCAGTGTGCGCTTGCAGCCAGGAAAGCCAACTGTATCCTGGGCTGCAATCAAAAGAAGTGTGACCAGCAGGTCAAGGGAGGGGATCCTGCCCCTCTACTCCACTCTTGTGAGACCCCACCTGGAGTACTGCATCCAGCTCTGGGGCCCCAGTTCAAGGACATGGAGCTGTTGGAGTGAGTCCAGAGGAGGGCCACGAAGATGACCTGAGGGCTGGAGCACCTCTCTTATGGAGACAGGCTGAGAGAGTTGGCGTTGTTCAGCCTGGAGAAGAGAAGGCTCCGGGGAGACCTTCTAGCAGCCTTCCAGGACCTGAAGGGGCCTACAGGAAAGCTGGAGAGGAACTGTTTGCAAGGGCACAGAGTGACAGGTCAAGGGGTAATGGCTTTAAGCTGAAGGAGGGTAGATTTAGACTAGATATTAGGAAGAAATTCTTCCCTGTGAGGGTGGTGAGGCACCGGCACAGGTTCCCCAGAGAGGTTGTGGATGCCCCCTCCCTGGCAGTGTTCAAGGCCAGGTTGGATGGGGCTTTGGGCAACGTGGTCTAGTGGAGGGCGTCCCTGCCCATGGCAGGCGGGTTGGAACTAGATGGTCTTTAAGGACCCTTCCAACCCATTCTATGATTCTATGATCAAATACTTAAAGTTCTTCCAGGTTTCAGAGGTTTGTGTTATGTGAGAATGTCAATGAAGACAGAAATCTTTTTCAAAACTACCAGTCCCATCCATAACAGAGATTATTATACAAAAATCGCAAATACAAAGGTGGTCTGACTTTTTTAACTGGGCTGGATTATTGACTTGAGAACCACAAATAATTGTTCATTTATTCTTTCGTGACATTTCTGATGAAAAAGTTTCCAGTGGGTAGAAAAATAATTTTGATTTTTAGTAATCTTTTGTTTCCTCCCTAAAAGGTACCCTAACTACAAAAGTTATTTTGGTTGGCTCATTATTTTCTGCTTCTTCTGTAATAATACTTTATCTGAAAAATTCAGTTATGACACAGCATTAATGACACCATTAATTATGCACCATTGTTCCAAAGTAATTCTCATTATACATGAGAGGCAAAGTGGCAGCCACTTTCCTAAGATGGCACTCCAGTCGATATGTTTCAACTTAATAATATAATCTATTGCTATTCTGATTGGAAAAGTCCTTTGCAATGTAAAACTCTATTCTTTTCCAACTACCAAGGCACTATGCCTCAAAACTTCAAAGACCTTGAATGATACATACAGCTGACTTGCTAAAATGTCTCTCGTCTGCTAAGGAGCTTTAAAAAACTTGCTTATATCTTCATAGTGGCAAGAATTGCCAATCCAATGAGCCTAACCCAGTTTCCAGCCAGTTCTACAGTTCATCACTGCTCAAAAACATCTCAAAATCAAAGGAAAAAATTCTTCTTCAACAAGGTGAAACAAGAGTAGAAACTTTTTTCAAATACTTTAGGACTGCCCATGTGTAGGACTACCCATTCCAAATGATATCTGGGAATCTTTTCACAAAAGATATCAGTTTAACAAAAGTTAAATTATGTGAAAAAGATTAAGAAAAAGAGAATAAGCTTTCTTTCTTATTATTCTGATTTTGCTGAACTAACCCAGTTTGAAAAGAGAATAAGATGTTTGCAGAATCAACAGTGAATATAAGTACTTTAGATACTCAGTTCAGCTTCCTTTAACACTAGAATAGGCATAGAAAAATTACTATTAACAAATAGATCCCAGCAGGGCCAATAACATTTTAAAGATGAATACCCGATCAAACACACCATATGCAAGCTAGGAATATGATTCTGCAAGTCTTGGAATAGTCAGTCTAAATGTAAGTAAATAAAACATCACTATAGAAAAATATATGGGTTTAAGGTGTATGGCAAAAAAGCAGACTTAAAAAATCTTCTTCACTTCTAAAGTATTTTAAAACTTCTAAACTAAAGATCCATATTAAAAATCTATTTAAAAAAAATAAAAGAAAAAAATGAAAGACTCCTGTGAATTAAATCTCTTAGGCTGCTCTTACACTATCAAACAGGAATTACAAATGCAGGTGACTGTTTGTCAGACTTCATTTTTTGTACCTTTTAAACTTTAAATAAATTCTTTATAGTTACTATGAAAAAAAAACCAAACCCAAAAATAATTCCCAGTCTTAAACATAAATAATTATTCTATCTGCATTACTTTGTACAAAATGATTTTTTCAATATGCAATGTCAACTTAAAACATATTCTGATATAGGGTACTGTTTCTGTATATTCCAAGTGTCAACTAAAACATTTGATTCACTTTGCTGTTGTTGAAAACAAATTCACTGGAATTGTAAACAATGTTCTAGTATTTAAAAGCGAACAAACAAACCAAAAAAACTCCACAACCAAACAATAAAAGGAGAATACCTGACCACAGATGCAGACCATCAAAGCCATAGGAATACAAGTCATCACCAACACCATTTCCTCCCCATTCTGCTCCTCCCCCTGGATACGGTGAGTAGCCCTCTGTTGAAGCCCAGCCCACTCGTAGATGAGTAGATTCTGCAGTCACAAAGGGCTCTAGATGGTCCACCATAAGTTCATAGTACCATTTTCTGTATTGGGCAGAGCCTTCACTAATCCCCAAGAAGATGTTGGGTCGCATGCTTAAACAGAAAGAGTAAAAGTAGTTATTAAAAACTTATCTCAAAGAACATGATGAACCACTGCAGACTTTTCAATAAACGTAACTTTCATGCTTGTTTTGTGTAATTAGAACAATAAAAGTAATTTTATTGATTTGTTTATAGTAGTGAAAAATGTCCTATACACTTAAAGTAAAAAAGTGTTTTTTTCAGTAACTGAAACAGTATCTTCACTCAGATACTGATAATAATATTGAATGTGTTTGAACATTTAATAGATGTTAAATCTTATAAACAAAAACAACAGCTATTCACCAGTTACCAATAGAAAGATAGTAAGTACACTCTGCAGGTTTAATTTTACATAGCAAATTGCATTCTATAACATTGATTATCCATTCAAGAGAATAACATTTGCGAAGATACAAATGTAAAGTGTCAATCTATTTCAAAATTCTCCTGTACCTCTTCCTTATTCCAAGTTTTGTATAACTCAGTAATTTGCAGTGGTTGTACCAATCCTTACTATCAATTTGATGTTCCTACTGCTGGTGATTTTAAAGTACTTCACAAGCATACTTGAAAAGGCAAAACTATTACTGGCTTATTCAATATCTACTTAAATAGCAATATGTGGGATAATACATTTAAAGGTCACAAGGGGGAAAAAAGGAAAGAAAATTATGCTTTTCTAATCTGACTTTTGGGTAATACTGAATCTAGAATCTCATGCCCCCCCAAAAAAAAATCTGTCTCCAGACAATCATTACTATCTCAGCTTTCTATTAAGAAAGCCATCCGATCTTGAATTAAAGCTGTAGAATACAGAAGTATCCAAAATCAATGCTAGGTATGTTTCCTCAGTGGTTGGTTACCTGTATTGCAAGAAATCTTTCAGACTTCTAGACTGAATGTATCTGGGTTTCACATCCCTCCACTGGATTGGGTTACAACTTCTATAAATATTTTCTTTCTACAGAGAAGCTGCCTGACCAGAACAAATGTAGCTCCAAGGCAGCCCCAGCACACAGTATGCCTTATGGTGTATGGAATGCAGGCAGAGGAAGAATGGTTGTTAAATACAAGTCAATGTAAAAACAGACTTTACTGATCTGACTGCTTATAAAATAACTTGGTTTATTACATAAGACTAACACATTTTCCTTCTAGAAGTATATGGGGTGTCTTTTGCCAAAAGTTTAAGTATAGATACTCCTCACTTTGTTACAAAGTCAAACATTTAATCTCCTTTAAAATATAAACAAGACCTGTTTGACAAAGCTATCTTCCAGAAAAATCAAATCATTTGTAAGTTATTGGTCAGATCACCAATTGAATATTTTCTGCTTGAACACAGTATCAGCATTATTCTACCTTTGTCCAGACTCCACAATTTAGTCAATCTGATCACCCAACTTACTCTTTAATTGAGGTTTGTGAACAGAATTTGCCCGTCCCCTGGAAAAGTATGTTAACCAGCAATACCTTAGAAAGTTCCTTTGACAATTATTTTTGGTGCGAGGTATGCAAGTCTCATTCTACCACTAAATGTTTTCAATGTTTCATTGGTCTTTCTGACTTTTGAAAAAAATAAATCTTTTTTTCCTCATAACTGCAAGAATATGAATATTCTCATTCACAACATTCTAATGCAGACCAAAAATATGTATTAACTACACTTCCTTTTCCTACAGCCGTATTTGGGAAAGACAGCTCTACCTTCACCATATGAGATAGAAAGTGAGCTCAGAAGCTCAATCAGTACCCATGCATGTAAAATTTCTTCTCATGCATTTGTAACAGAAGTTTTCATTAGTGATTTTAGCTTATCATTTGTCAAATTTATTGCTGACATGCAGTATTCCCATTACACCATCTTTCCACGTGTTGTTGTGTTGGATGTGTTGAAGGAAGTCAAGTCACACATGGTTATGAAAAATATGAGCGAATGTATCAGCTCTAAAATTCTCAAGTTCATTTCACCTTTAGACTTGAACTTACTTTTACTTGAAAAGGCCTCCTTATAATATACAGTTGTGGAATTTTTATGTTTTTCAGCATCTAGTAAATCCTATGAACTCCTAGTTCAAAAAAAAAGTACTATTTCTATGTTTCAACTTTCATTCTCACTTAATGCTTGAGACTTTTTAAAATAGACTTAAGTTTGAGACGGAGGAAGATCCCACAAATCTCCACTTAAAGCCAGATTCTCCCACCTCAGCATAAATTTAAACTCTGGATAAACATTTACTTTGTAAACAGTACTTTGGTAGTTTAAGATGTTACTAGCTTCTTCTTGTCATTAATGTCCGCTGGAAGGTAGCTTCTACAACTCTGCCAGTGGAAGGAAGGCTGAGGGCACTCTCAGACTGGCTGACAATACTTTGAAAGCACGGCTAGATCTAGGCAGGAATCTTTAGAAGAGACTGTGCAGTTTCACAGACTTAAAGCAGTTTAGAGCAGCTTTAGCTTGAGGGAGATTTCTCTGACCCATTTTTTGATTCTAATCAATATTGCAAAGAGTATTTAAAATCCTAGTAAGAATAAAATCTTTCAACAGAAGTTGTGGAAGTAAAACAATTTTTCTGTAATGACTATTTCTTTTAACCACAAGTTTTATTCCACTTTATTCATAGCTATAGATTTTTTCTTTTTCTTTTTACCTGCTCACATGGTTGACAAGGCGCGTCTGTAAGAGCAGATCTCTTCCTGGCAGGAGATTATCACAGATTAGATGTTGATTAGACCGCACAGCTACTCCATGACAAACACAGAGAGAACACAAAACATCCAAAACCTGAAAAAAAACAGATTCTTTTCATCTTAACTATTTTTTTCATGCTAAAGAGTTCATAATTACTGTGAGTTACTTCAGGCAATATAATGCTATATACCTTGTTACTGGAAGACATGTAAGGGTATGTAATTCATTCAACATAGTGGTTTTATTTTACAATTCTGAAATTCTCCGAACAATATTAAGAGATAGTCTTCCTGCTTCCATTGAGATTTAGTGTGTATCAATGTTTTCATCAAAAAGAAGATAATGCCACCCTTTGCTTCTTCAAACTGCTCATATGGTTTTTAGGCAAAGTTTCATTCCTAATTACGAATACAGTATTAAAGTATTTGAAATCAAACTTCTACACAGAACAACATGCTTGCTTTACTCACAAATGTTCACCTAAATATACTTGTCTCTTCTTTGCCTACCTTATGGTTTCTTCCATGTTTGTCCAAAAGACAGATGATTGACTTAATATGTCCTTCCTTAATAATGTTCAGAGCTTCTGGGCTCTCCACCAACACACAGTGTAAAACCTCTAGAATTCCTGGGGGGGAAAAATAAAAATTATTTATTCAAAGTACATATAAAATCATAACTGCCCATAACACTTCCTAATATATAGCTCAGCAACATGGAATAGTTTCAAAAATCATTGTATGTGATAAACAAAACCAAAATAGGATTTATATTGTACTTCTAGATTTCCCAAAATAAGTGAATGTAGTAAAAATCAGAAAGGATAGGAAAAAAACCTGTAAATTAATTTGAAATTTTAATAATAAATGTGATGATCAACATTCACAAATTCAAATAAACTGAGTAAAATATTGGTTTTCAGTGGCTCCAAAAAGTGAAAACTTCACAGTACTACATACATATTATACACATAAAATATTGTCTCCATATTTACAGTTTTGTCTCTTCCCTTAGAAAATCATATGAACCACTAATGGAATCATATACCTCTGAATCAGAGAGCAGAGGTGAATTCCAAGGCTACTGGCCCACTGTGTATAATTTTCTTTCTGTATATAATAGCTGTACTGGGAGCCACCGTGATGTTCTTAAAAGACCAAACAAATAGAAACCAGCATGAAACTAAGATGCGCATGGAAGTAAGAACCACTAAATCTCCAGTGGCCGTTCAATTACATGCAATTCCAATCGCAATAAAGCAGCAGTCATTGCCATCACGAATCATTAGCCTTAAAATGGTTCCCTGCAATGGGGCAATAAAACAGGCTCCCATGTGTACTGGATCGAGTCACCACTTGCTTTGGGATCTTTCACATTTGGCAAAGACAAATATTATGCATGTGGTGCGGCATTATCAGTTGCTACAGTTGTGGCCACAATGAGAAAAGCCAGAGCACTGAGGGAAATCTGAGAAGCTGACTTAAACCTAGAGATATGCAATTCCTATTTGAGTTGTACGTCTCTCATCATTCTGTCTTCATCCCTGCATTCCAGCAATGGCCCCAAACACTCAGCTTAACCCTTGCAAAGCAAGATCCATAGCACGAGTCTTCTGCTCTTTGCTACGTGCTCTTTTACTGAAAGAAAATTAACGCTATAAACTCCCCTCGATGTGGGGGAAAAAAAAAATCAGACAAAAACGCTGTCTCGGTAAAACTCTGGTCTGCCTTTGATCCTAGTGAGGAAGAGATCATCAGCCTCTATAGCTGAGTAAGACTGGGGTCAGCTAAGGAAAAAACGGTGCAAACTGCTACTAACTGAACACAGCTTTTCAGTCTCAGTGCCAAGACAGCGCGATGACACCAAAATATTGGATTTGAAACGGTCTTTATCCTGATCAGCTGCCTCTCTCTCACCTTAACATTCCAGATTGGACCTAAAGCTTACAAAGGGGAGCAAGTGCTTTTCTGTTTGATTTCCACTGATTTTGAATAAACTACTGAAAAAAATGTGTATCATAAATAAATGACAGTTAATATTTAAGAATTTAAAGACCATGGGTCATCCATATAACTGTCCTCAGTACACATCTGAAGTTTTCTGAATTTTTAAATAATAAAACCAAGTTTTTCAATTTTGTAAACAAAAACAATTAGAAATGCAAATGTAAGGAAAAAGAATATATATTTTGATTGCTCGAGGGATTTTTTACACACACATACTTTTTTTTTTTTTTTTTTTTTAAATAATTCCTGAATAACAATCAAATATAATCTGGAACATTATAACTAACTGATCATACAGCCTCTTACAAACCAAAAATCAAAAGTTAATGGAGCAAGCATTTTAGAGACAACCAAGCAAAAACTAAAAGAAAAGCTGAAAAACAGAAACTCTTAACAGAATTTAAAGTAATGGGTATAAAAAAATTGTTGGAACCAATATATCTGTTTCTGCTAAGTATGAAATGCATACTTATGCAGTGAATAATGAAATGCAATGAAGTAATAACTATGAAACAATCACAGACTGGTATTAAACCATTATTTATGGGGAATATAAATGACCAGGAGTTCCAAGTCTTGTCTTTTATCGGATCAGCAGAAAATCCCATCTGGAGAATTTCCCAAGTATCTTATTGAGGAAAGGAATATTAAACACCATGAACGACTTATTATAGAAATAACGTATCTATGCAGAGATGTGCATTTGTAAACTTAGAGCATGTTCCATTGTTATGCACCAGCAAAGACTAAAATACCTTTCATACATGAATTTATCTTTTTTTATTGTTAATTTCAGACCAACTTGTATTACTCTTATTTGCATTTGGATCAAGGTACAAGTCTATTAAAAATAAAAACACCAACACAACCAAAGAAACTGTAGACGTCCTCATAAAGAAAAACCAACAAAAGAATGTTCTTATAAAGGACAGAAATTGAGCTGTGCAGACTTCTTTCAGGGAGATCAAAGGATATGAAGAATGTTATGAATATTATGTCAACAAAGATTTTTAAATTTTTTTCTTTAAACTCAGATTTTTTGATTCCTATCCTTGTTAAGACCAGGTTACTCTGCCAGAAGAGACAATGGTTACTTTTAAATTACTTGCTATTGGAAAGGTAGTTTTATGTTTCAGAATTAAAATAAGGATTGGAATTTCCAGTGACTTCAGTCATGGCTGCAGTCATCTGACTTCAGATGTCTCATTTTAATCTCAGACAGCCTACAGGACCATCACCTTTTATCCTGATGCTATTTAATGTTTTTATCCAGGGATCTGGAGGAAGGTATGCTTTCATCACTAATAAAGAGTACAGATTACTCAAGGACTGAAATGTAGTAAAGGTGGAAGGCACTTGATTTATCTGGTAAACAGGTTTCAAATAAAGTGTGTGTTTTAATATGTTTGAGGATGGAGTCATACAAATGAAAACAGAAAATGCAGGTGACCTTGTACAGATATTGTAGACAATCTTCCTATTCTGTGCAGTGGCTCCAAAAAAAGTCACAACCACAATATAATGAGCTAGACATGAACGCCCAAACTGATTCTGTAGCCTGAAGGTATAAGCAGAAAGTCTCAACTACAAATAAGAGAACATATTAAACCTGGATTTGGCAGTGGTATGATCTAGACTGCAATAAATGCACACTTCCAATATTGACAGTAACAACATTGATAAAAAGGTTAAAAACCTAGAAGTCATGAGAGCAAGATAAAGGAGTAGATGCCCTGCAGCAACACAGCAGGAGCACAATCCACCCAGCCTGCCAACTAGACAGGCAGGGGTCACTTGAAGTATAGGATATATGAATCATATATGAAATTTATGAAGTATATGATAAAAGTATCTAGGGAGGTAAGAAAAGTGTTACAAAAAGATCCCTGATCTAGAGGGGTAATCTGTAACAAGATCAACAACTTTATTGTGTGCCACAGTGATCTGGTAATGCAGGGAAATCACTACATTCAAAACTTGGTACTTTAAAGTTTAACACCTCTCATTGTAGCACTGAAACACACTTTTAACAATGCAAACAGTAATCCAATATGAAATGATACCACACAATGTGTGGTAACCATAACCTTGGAATTTTCAGATTTGTGTCATAATCTTAATTTTGTCTTAAAATTCAGGGTTCATTTTCTAGTCTTAACGTTCTGTTTTCAATAATAGAAGTAAAAATACTTTGAAGATGTAAATATCCAATAATAAATGAATGTTATCAATTCAACCCAGCTGCCAAAGCAACTTCTTCAATTACTGCAGCACCTGAATGCTAATTATCAAACACATTTTCTTCTAAGGGAAATTCCTTCTATTTCAGAAAAAAATCTCATATGAAGGCACAATGTCTGCTCGGACTGATCCACTTTTAGATTGTCTACATTAAAGACAAGTGGACCCATTCTAATTTCATTGGGGTTGCTCAAGGCAGTAAAGCAACTAACTTGCTCTATCCTATTTTTTTATTACCTATGTTTTAATGCCTTTAAAATTTTAGGAGGACTAGTTAATCCCATCTGCAATATATTTCAGAGCAAAAAACTCATCTAATCTTAATTTATGCATTGAAGAGACATCTGAAGCATTTGTATTGCATTATTCACTCAGCTCCTGTGGTATCTCACTTCTAACATGGTCTACTCTTTATACTACATCTATACTTGAACAAATCTTCCTTTTCTTTTTTGCTTCAGCGAAGATCAGGAACTGAACCAATTTCTAATCTGATTTGTACAATCAACTCACAATTGCTGTTTATATATTTAATGCATTTATTCTGTTTGCATAACCTTTTTAGTTTGAGGATAAGAAAAAAGCAAAAATAGGAATTTTATTAATAATAGTTTATAGCATCAAATCTTTATCACAACACATTCAAGGCAACGCCTACGGGAGATTTAGCTAACAGCTTCAATGTTGAAGGTGAACTTAATTTTGGTGTGATTGACAGAGCGTGGTGTTTCTTCCTCACAAACACTCTACCTTAGAAAATGAATTAATTATTTTAGGTGAATATATACAGACAGGTATTCTTATTTAAAACTTGTAATATAATCTAGTATTTCTCCCTATTGTAGATCTACCACTGTAGATTAAAACAGTGAATATCCTCACCTCATTCAAGCCATATAAAGCTTAAAATCTGGCAAGCAAGCATACCACATAAAATCACAAAAACACATTTACATACTAAAAGCTAAACCTACTGTGCCTCTCAAGATAACTAAAGCACAGCATAATTAGCATCTCATATAACTGACTCCCTCAAAAACTGAAAAAGTCTTAATTATACAATCAATTTTGGAGGCAATATGGAAGTTATGTTACCAGAACATATGGTGAAGGAGTTCAAGTGGCCTGGTTCCTAGAAGAAAACTCAGGACAAACAACCACTGCAAATACTAGTACCTTCAGAATTTTTGCAGCATGTCATGAGGTTCATTATGCAGTACAACTACAACATCAGATTACTTTGCAGTCTACAGAATTCATCTCATACCTTGCTATAATATCATAAACATTTAGGTTTTGATTTTCAAGCCTTATTTTTACTTTGAGATTAATTTCTAAAATTACATACGGAACAGAAACCATGTAATACAGCATTTTCAGAGCTGTTGTAACAAATTTCATATTGAATCTCCAAAAGCTGAGTGCAAAGTTTTCAATTATTTTTGAAAATCCTAGCCCTGAGAGTTTTAGATGTAAAGTCAGGTCTTTTAGGAAATAATATAACCTTGAGTAACTGGGGAAATACATCGAACTTAAGAAGCTTTCAGTCAAATCCCCTGCAACTGCATAATCATGAGAACATTCTCCTTAGACAAGTGCCCTCACACCAAAGGTGGACTGTAGTGGAGGAAAGATCTAGCCTGCGATTTTGCCAATTTTTAAATGCTTGTTTCAGTTTAAATTCTCTGTTACTCCAATGTTCATGAAAGCAAAAAGATCATGGCATCTGCAGAGCAGGTTTCCCTAACAATAATGTAAACCAACATGAATGTTCGGTTATGACATCTATTTGGTTAGGATCTCTACAGCTAATATACTAGCTACGGTGACAGGATGATCAGCAAACCTCTAACTAGACACCAGTGCACCACCCTAAAGCCATAGTTCTGCAGCAAAAACATGAAACAAAATGCTGCAAAAATACTTCTATGAAACATTGCTGGCTTAGAGGGGCTTACATGGGCAAATGCCTCAAAGTCTCTATACCAGCCTCCACCCCAAGAGAAGAATAACTGACTTCTAACCTCTGCTTGCTCCAAGAGTTGACAAAGGAAAAAACTTCCAAGAGGAGAAGCATCAATGTATAACTGCTCTGTGCAACTGCAGTTACCCACTGCAGATCTTGCCAATAAGGCCATGGCAGTTCACCCTGGGCTCCAAGAGGGCGAAAACTCCTACCGCTGACATTTGACAATATTTTGTATTAACAGTAATGACAAAGCAAAGCACACATGAACTACAGGGAGATGAAAAAACAGGCAATAAAATTTTAAAACACAGAAATCACTCCACATTAAATACTGTTCAAATCTGTTGCTCTTCCTGCAGTGGATTCAAAATACCTTCTGTGTGCTATTAATAGTTAGCTCTTGAAATCTAAATTGATACCTACACTCACTATGAAAAGATAAACATGAACTAGAAACAGAAGATCAAATAATATCAGACAAGGGATATCAATTACAGTAGCTAGAACCAGGCAATAAAAGAGACAGGTTAAGAGAAGTCTCTATCTAACATTACAGTAAAAACCGTTATTACATTTAATATAAGAGCTTCTATTAAATTTGTTGGACTACAATTCTGAGCATCACAAATATTTATACCGCAATGTTTTTAAAGTCAAATTACAATGAAAAATATAAATTAGAAATCCATTAACATTAGCATGCATTTAATAAAATGAAACAAACTATTGTAATTGAGATTGTCTCTGGTAGCACAAGCATTACGAAACTGTGGTTAGCTTCTCTGTTGCTTACTATTCTTCTCCCCGCTGGACTACTTTTTACTCATTATTGACTTATAACATAGAATTTTTTCAACTTCTGTACTAGAACATATATTCCAAATACATTTCCTATGAACATTTAGTGGTTTCTCCTAGTATTGCAACTTAAGATTTGTATAATGACAAAAAAAATATGCTTCTAGATTATATTAATGACCTATATAAAACAGTTGAAATATCTCAAACCAAAACTGGTTTTATTACATTATTATTCCATATGTTAACATTACTGAGCATTACATGTACAACTTCTCCAATTTGTATTACTTATATTTCTCTATTTCTCTCTTCACTTCTAGTTACAGAGAGAAAGCAACTTAATACAACTGAAACTGGAGAACAACTGTTTCACCAAATGGTTTGTTTGCCTGAATTAAAAGATTACATTACAACCAACTGGTCAAGAAAAAGGAAAGACTGCCAGAACTTAAGGCAGAACTACAACCAAAATCAAAATTCAAAAATGTTACAAATATAAAACTCACTTTATTAATATAATTTACTTTCTCATAGGAAGAACTTCATGATAATAAAACTGAACAAGTATATAGCCAATTTTAAAGAAGATAAAATTGGTCAAATAATGAAGTTAAAATGTGGAAAACCATACCAGAGGAGGCTTCCAATCTTTCTAATCTGCTGATCAACCAATCAAGAGATCCAGAAAATTGAGCACAGTTTTTACGATTCCCTCGAATCAGAGCCGCTATTGGAAAAAGAGAGAGGAAAAAAATTTTAAAAAGAAATTACAATTATTAGTCCATTTAAACTAAAATAATCCCTGTCTTATCCTTCTAGGAAGGATCCAGTAAGATACATCCTTAATCTTTAATTATTGATGTTCTTGATTTAAATTGAAATAATGTGAGTGATGGTTAGATTAAAGCATAAAAATTACTCTTGGTATCAAATTGGCCTTTAAGATATTTAAATTATTTTGGTTTTATAATCATCTCAATAATCCCTGCAAAATGCTCTACATGAAGTAGCCAGTATCGACACCACAGCAGTCAGCTCCTACTGTAGAAATAAAATTTCTGTAAAATAGTATTCTTGTAATGACAGGAAATATTGGAAGAGCAGAATGTGAAGCCAACAACATAGGCAATGAACGCAAATTATTTTGCACAGATACCATACCTTTGTTGAAGAATAATAGCAACTAAAAGAAGATAAATGTCAGGAACTGTTTGTCATACTGACAGGGCTGTAGGGAGGAAGTAACTGGTTTGAAAGTGTTTGAGCCTCATGCTTCAAGCTGAAGATTGCAGCAGACGGAATGCATGCACTGACTCGGTGGGTATAACTGACTAGAAATCTCTCAGAACACTGTGGGCACCCACAAGCCTGCCCTGTCCTGGAATACATGTGTTTGCATGGACGTGCATACACATGAGCTCTCAGAGAAGCATCTGTTCTACTCAAAAAAAAAAAAAAAAAAAAAAAAAAAGTGAGGTACTAACATTTCAGTTTGGTGTGTAGAACAGTGCAGACCGCTTTTCCTAAGATTGTTTTCCAATTCTGCCAATAAATTATTTTAACCTGAAAATTCTATAGCTATTTTCAGCAGCAGAGACCATTGCTCCTGCTAAGAGGCAATAACCTCTTAAAATATACGTTCTATTGCTGTAGAAATTCACTACATTATATTGCAAGTGTGGTTTTATACTGTTTCATTTATAAAAGGTTAAACTTACAAACTTATGACATCAACATGATATGAAACTATATCTCCAAAGGTGAAAAGCAAACTTAGATTTAGTTGCAAACAAGTCACTGCACTGACAGTTGTGTATCACGAGGAAAGTGACCACAATCCAATTGCTTCATAGCCAAAAAAATCCCACCACCAAACAAACAAAACTCAACCCCTAACAAGCAAAACAAACAAAAAAAGCCACCTTTCTCTTGCTGTATTATACGATAAAAAAATTCTATACACTGAAATCTTACATAGTTAATTAATCATTACTATAGTTATTTGAAAATACTTGGGAATCCTAAGAGGAGGAGCATCTTGTTAAACGACACAGGTTAGAACTAAGGAACACTTATTTCTGTTAAGTGACTTTTTTTATTGATTATATGCAAGCCACATAATCTCACTGTGCTTCAGGTACAAATATAAAATGAAGGCAGTAATACTTCATTGCTTAACACGACATCAATAAATTTAACTTCGTTAACAGTAATAAGACACAGATGGTTTCATAAATGCAGCTCAGCAGAAGTTTGTGAAAGGCTAATATTCAGCAGTTAAAGCTGTGCATTAAATGAGGCACACAGCCACTTAACACTGAAAACAAAAAATAATGTCCAACAGTTGCTTCTTTTCTTGCCCACTACTCTGAACAAGACTAGCATCCAGTTTTAAAGAAATAAAAACAAAACCAGGATGTAGTCAGTCAGACATTAAAGTCACATCATTACATATTACATTCCAGCCACCCCAGCCAATAAGTCAGCCTCATCAGGGGCACAACTGAAATGCCTCTGCGCGAATGCACGGAGCATGGGGAATAAACAAGAGGAGCTGGAGACATGTGGGTGCCTGCAAGGCTATGACATTATTGGCATTACAGAGACGTGGTGGGACAGCTCCTGTGACTGGAGTGTTGGGATGGAAGCGTACAGGCTCTTTAGGAAGGACAGGCAGGGCAGGTGAGGAGGGGGCATCGCCCTCTATGTCAATGACCAGCTGGAGTGCATGGAAGCTCCACCTGGGGATGGGTGAGGAGCCCACCGAGAGCCTATGGGTCAGGATTAAAGGGAGGGCTGGGGCAGGGGACATCATAGTGGGGGTCTGCTACAGGCCACCTGACCGGGGGGGTCGGAGCAGATGAAGTCCCTATAGGCAGATAGGAGCAGCCTCACGCTCACAAGCCCTGGTCCTTATGGGGAACTTCAGCCACCCTAACATCTGCTGGAGGGACAACACAGCTGAGCATAAGCAATCCAGGAAGTTCCTGGAATGTGTCGATGACAACTTTCTCCTCCAAGTGACAGAGGAGCCCACGAGGAGAGGTGCCTTGCTGGACCTTATTCTCATCAACAAGGAGGTCCTAGTGGGGATGTCAAGCTCAAGGGCAGCCTTGGCTGCAGTGACCATGAAATGGTGCAGTTCGGGATCCTCAGGGCAGCAAGGAGGGCATGCAGCAAGCTCACTACCCTGGACTTCAGCAGAGCAGACTTTGGCCTCTTCAGGGATCTGCCTGGTAGAATACCATGGGACAAAGCCCTGGCAGGAAGAGGGCCCAAGCAAGCTGTTTAGTGTTCAAGGATCACCTCCTCCAAGCTCAGGAGTGATGCATCCCAACAAAGAGGAAGTCAAGCAAAAACACCAAGAGGCTCCCGTGGATGAACAAGGAGCTCCTGGGCAAAGTCAAACAAAAAAAGGTAGCCTACAGAGGGTGGAAGCAAGGGCAGGTAGCCTGGGAGGAATACAGAGAAACTGTCCAAGCAGCCAGGGAGCAGGTTAGGAAAGCCAAAGCCCTGATAGAAATTAGTCTGGCCAGGGATGTCAAGGACAACAAGAAAAGCTTCTATAGATATGTTAGTGAGAAAAGGAGGACAAGGGAAAATGTGGCTCCCCTCCGCAATGAAATGGGTGACCTGGTTACCCAGGATATGGAGAAGGCTGAGGTACTCAATGACTTATTTGCCTCAGTCTTCAGTGGCAAATCCTTGATCCACACTGCCCAGGTCACAGAAGACAGGGACTGGGAGAATGCAGAACCGCCCACTGTAGGAGAAGATCAGGTTCGAGAATATCTAAGGAACCTGAAGGTGCACAAGACCATGGGACCTGATGAGTTGCATCCACGGGTCTTGAGGGAACTGGCAGATGAA
The DNA here is from genome assembly GCF_011004875.1 of Balearica regulorum gibbericeps. Lineage (NCBI taxonomy): Eukaryota > Metazoa > Chordata > Aves > Gruiformes > Gruidae > Balearica > Balearica regulorum. The sequence continues at coordinate 84,254,651 of NC_046186.1, read as the reverse complement.
GTGGCCATCATATTTGAGAAGTCCTGGCAATCCAGCGAAGTTCCCACTGACTGGAAAAGGGAAAACATAACCCCCATTTTTAAAAGGGGAAAAAAGGAAGACCCAGGGAAATCTACAGGCCAGTCAGTCTCACCTCTGTGCCTGGCAAGATTATGGAGCAGACCCTCCTGGAGACTATGCTCAGGCACATGGAAAATAAGGAGGTAATTGGTGACAGCCAACACAGCTTCGCTAAGGGCAAATTGTGCCTGACAAACTTGATGACCTTTTATGATGGGGTTACAGCATTGGTGGGTAAGGGAAGGGCAACTGATGTCATCTACCTGGACTTGTGCAAGGCATTTGACACTGTCCCGCATGACATCCTTGTCTCTAAATTGGAGAGACATGGATTTGATGGATGGACCACTCGGTGGGTAAGGAATTGGCTGGATGGTCACACTCAAAGAATTGTGGTCTACAGCTCAATGTCCAAGTGGAGAACAGTGACAAATGGTGTTCCTCAGGGGTCGGTACTGGGACCGGCATGTTTAATGTCTTTGTCAGTGACATGGACAATGGGATCAAGTGCACCCTCAGCAAATTTGCTAACAACACCAAGCTGAGTGGTGCCATTGACATGCTAGAGGGAAGGGATGCCATCCAGAGGGACCCTGATAGGCTGGAGAGGTGGGCCCATGTGAACCGCATGAAGTTCAACAAGGCGAAGTGCAACGTCCTGCACGTCGGTCAGCGCAATCCCAAGCATGACTATAGGCTGGGTGAGGAATGGATTGAAAGCAGCCCTGAGGAGAAGGACTTGGGGGTGTTGATTGATGAGAAGCTCAACATGAGCCGGCAGTGTGCGCTTGCAGCCCAGAAAGCCAACCGTGTCCTGGGCTGCATCTAAAGAAGTGTGACCAGTAGGTCGAGGGAGGTGATCCTGCCCCTCTACTCCACTCTTGTGAGACCCCACCTGGAGTACTGTGTCCAGCTCTGGGGGCCCCAGTACAGGAGAGACATGGAGCTGTTGGAGTGAGTCCAGAGGAGGGCCACGAAGCTGATCTGAGGGCTGGAGCACCTCTCCTACGAGGACAGGCTGAGAGAGTTGGGGTTGTTCAGCCTGGAGAAAAGGTGGCTCCGGGGAGATCTAATTGCGGCCTTCCAGTACCTGAAGGGGCCTACAGGAAAGCTCGAGAGGAACTGTTTGCAAGGGCATGGAGTGACAGGACAAGGGGTAATGGCTTTAAGCTGAAGGAGGGTAGATTTAAATTAGATATTCGGAAGAAATTCTTCCCTGTGAGGGTGGTGAGGTACTGGAACAGGTTGCCCAGAGAGGTTGTGGCTGCCCCCTCCCTGGCAGTGTTCAAGACCAGGTTGGATGGGGCTTTGGGCAACGTGGTCTAGTGGAGGGTGTCCTTGCCCATGGCAGGGGAGTTGGAACTCAATGATCTTTAAGATCCCTTCCAACTCAAACCATTCTATGATATACTCCTGCGTACTCTTTGGTGATACAGAATGATCAAATACAAGTTCAGACTCATTGTATGTATTTGTAATAGAGTAAGGACAGATGCCTTAGTAGACATAAGGCAAACATTTTAAATTGAAAGAGGGTAGATTTAGAATTAATATAAGGAAGGAATTTTTTATGACAAGGGTGGTTGGACTAGATGATCTTTAAAGGTTCCTTGTGACCTCAACCATTCTTTGATGCTACGATTTTTATAAGCGATAGTATCCAGTCTCAATTCAAAGTCTGTAAATGCCTCCATTCTTGTCACAGTGAAATATATCACAATGTCAGTGATGTGACAAAAGCCATGAAGTCTGGCATCACAGTTTGCACATAAATAAAAGTAGACTCAAAAAACTAAGTACTGTTTGCTGAAGCAAGACTGAGCAAGCAACATCCATTTGTCATCCATGCAATTACTGTACAGGTCCAGAATTATTCAAAACAGAGCAACGTACAAATTCATTATAGCCAGATCAAAGCCAGGCTTCTTAAGCATCAGCTGCCAGAACATAATGCAGCTAGGAAAGAAACATAAGGGGACAGGAGGGGCATGGAGACTGGGAAGTCAACAAAAGCTTGTGCGTTCTTCTCACTACAAGTCCATGGAAACAACGCTTGGTACAGGACAAGTAGACTCATTGAGAAGGAATTTTCTGGCCTTGTCAAGCACAAATTTCAGACTTAAGAGAAATGATTCAGCAATCAAGCCACTACTTACTCCAGGCTGATCTGTGCTTAATGTAACAAGAGACAAAACAAACTAAACTGTCACAAAAACTTCAACCCTCCCTTACATCTACGAATAACCCAGCCACAGACTTTTATACTCCATCATCTACACTAAAAGGTCGTCAGTTTATTTCATCAAGACATTAACTCTCTGGACCCAGTCTAGATACGTTTAAAAGTTCATAATTTCTGCAATAATTTCTTTAATTTACTCTTAATAAATCAAATAACTACCATTAGTATACATGAAATAATCACCTTTTTTTTAAAAAAAAAAAAAGGAAAAATCTAAAGCTGATTCACTTTACTTAGTGGGCACATATCAACTGAAAGATAAAGATGTAAAATTTTTACTAATGTTCCTTCTAGATGATCTTTTTATCTCAGGGTCAGACAAGCAGACATCCCCCAAAATCACATTACACAATGTCACATTTTCAAGCATTCATACAGGCATTCAGTAAAGAGAGAAGCAGAGGGAGTAAAAACTTAACAGTAGTACTGCTGTGATAGAAGCTCACACTAAGATTTAGTGTCATTTTCACTGCGAAAGCTTAGTTTAGTTTCATGCATCTTTTCCAAATTTTAACTGTTAAAGACAAAACTTGCTACCCTTTCTGCCTGCCAATGGTTGAGCTACCTTGAAAAAATTCAGACTAAACAATCTGGTTGCTTGCAAGCATGAAGATAGCCATGGGGTTGTTTTGTTATGTTGAAGTATAGTAAAAACAGCAAGAAATATTTTCTTCATTTTCTACAGAAGCCCATAGAGTTCTTAAAGAAGACATTGGCAAAGATAAGCGAAGAATGGAGCTGTAACATGCAAACAAACATGAGAAAGGCCTATATCAATTTGAAAAACATAGTACATGAGAAAAAAAGAGTGAAAGGATCTGGACACTCCACTCAAGAACCTACAATATAATTCATGTTGTCAAGTCGTAAAATTTCTCAATCATCAAATAACATAAATCAATGGGCAAAAACTCCCATCTACCTCTGAAAGAGTTCTTCATATAGAATTACAATACAAAGGACAACAGTGTATCATCGTCACAAATTACTCTTAGCTGAAATCAGTCTGATGTCTGACTGATCTAAGTTTCAGTCTTGTTTTTGACCTACATGCTGACTCACTCGCTCGTCACTGTGCTGCAAGTTACAGAACTGGAGAGAGGTGAATAGAGGGTGTGTTTAGCTTACAACTACAAAACCCATCAAAATCAAAACCAAAAACTTTTAAATTACCTTATAGTGTTCATAAAATCTACCAATCTAATGTTAGGAAATGCCACTTGCGGTCACTCTTGCAACCTGTGCGTTTGCATCATGCTACAATCTTCAACCACATAGAGGTGGTAGATCTCAGCAACTCCTCAACCAGAATCACAGCCACAGGAACCACCTTTTACCCTAACAGCTTGTGGTTAGGTGACAGCAGCCGCTGTTCAGCTAGCTCTTTCTTTGCTCTGAGAGATCAGGGGAGAGGGCTTCTGGTTGTCTTAATGATGTTTACTGTGTCATCTTCTATTTCCTGTGACAGAAAAGGTAGTGGGCCAGACAGAAGCACCCCGTTGGTTTTATCAAAGGCTGTGCACCATATGCTGGATATCCTTTTTTTCCCCCCAAGATCATTTTCTTCTTCAGTAGCACATGATGATGAACGTACTCTGACTATGAAAAAGCTTTGTAACAGTACTATATGCGGAACTCCAGCCGCAGTTGCCTCACTTTGCTGTTGCATAGTAAAGACAATTCATGTGAAGTGAAGCATGCCATTAAAATTTCATTTTCTGTGCCTTTGGAACTGGAGGAATGCAAGCTTTCACACATGAAATACTGCTAAATATTCCGGAAAAAAAGGTCAGATCCCACAGCTCTTAATTTGGGAACTAGCATTGGTAGAGTCTTTTTATCTAAATTTCTCTCTGTATCTGTTCCTCCAAGTGAACGGGAGATAATACCTTCTGTTTGCCTTATTACAGAAGTTTCCAACAGAACACTTATTAGTAGTTCTAATTATTCAGATTACTAATCATAAATGGCACAAAAGAACTGCAAGATAATAGCTTTGTTTTCCAAACATGAATTAAAAGGCTCACAATAAATAAGGTTCAGTGCCACACACTGAGTAGCAAAGAAAGACAAAACTATTTGAAGTACCAACAACGAATGACCACTAAAGAAGGAATGGGTCCTATAGAAAAACTAGTATGTGATCATGTTTCACAATGCACGCCCACAAAAGAGCCAATTAAAACTATACACACTACATACATCTTGGCACTTCCTAACCGCTTGACTCACTTTATTTTACAAACTCAATATTCAGTTGTGGCGTTTTGAATGGAATTGACGTATAACATACCATTGCTTGTATACCTTTTCAATACCAGATTTTTCAGGAGTGAGATTTAGTATGAATGATACATAAAATGCTTTATGTCTTTCTGGAAAGTAAAATAATAATCCTGCAGGAGGACTTCGTCTAAACTCAAGCTTTTGCAAAAACACATGCAAGTTTAAAGGCAAGCAGGTGTGGTGCTACTGAAAGAAAGCAGCATAGGCACACGTGCGCAGCCTGCACAAAGAACTGCTTAATGACAGGGACACAGGACTGTCCTCAGTCACTTAAGGTGAATGTTAACGTTATTATTTAGGCTTACTTATGGCACTGAGAAAACCTGATGACAGAGGTGCGAGGAACTGACAAAATGGTCTCCTAGACAGTAAAGTTTCCTTTTGTAGGCAATTAACAACTCAGCAGGAGTGAATATGCAGGCAGCTATAGTAGTGTATCAATAACCCTATATAATGAGTCATAGTAAACATAAATAACATATGCAATTCAAACTGATGAGCAACAATTCAGGTGATTAAAGGCTACACCTAAATAGAAGTTTGACCAGGATACCACTAACACGTAGATACCTACAGAAGGTATTATGAGGTTTTCAGTGACTGCAGGTGGACAAGACCTTCAGGATATACTGTATCCAAAGAGTGTACCTTTCCATGGCACGCTGTATCCTAGTATAATGCTGGGGTCACTGGTCATTACAGACTAATAAGAGGGGTCTTGGTTATAGAAGCTTGAGGTTTATGCTACATTCTGCAGCCAGATGCGCGAAAAACCATAGACTTCTACAAAACTGACCATCATGTCATGGATCCTTAACACAGGAATGACATATTCACATATATTTTGTTTACAGATTTTTGGGCAGTATACAAGATACATCAGCAATACGATGATTTGAAAAAGCAATCAATCATTTAATTGAAGTCAGAAACATTATTTATCATAATAAATATTATTAGAAAAATCACATTATTTGAGTGTTTTCAGTGTATTTTATTCTTAAGGACATGAAAGGACCTGGAAATGCAGAAATCTTGCTTAATTTGTATCCTAAATTTCTACACAGAGGAAACTCTTCTATACTAAAACAGGTACATGTTTCCTTTCATCTGAGTATTATTTTGGGCTAAAACAATCCAAATAACCCATAACATGTCTTACCTAATAATTCATACAAAGAATTCAGAATAGATTTCCATGCCTCTCCAGCTTCCTTCCCAGCTACGTCTGCAAAATGAGCTGCACTGCTGTATACATTCAAGCGATCAATACATTCAAGAACAAGGTTGATCATACCCTAAAAATGGAAAGGCTCAGATTGTCAGAGAAAAAAAAAAGTATTGTTTAGGTGCAAACACATAAGATTTTCAGAAATTTAAGAAACCAAAACATGAAAGGCAGGATATGCAATGCACAAGAATATATACATGGAAGTCAGACAAGCGGAGTCAAACAGGCCATCCGTATCGAAAAGTTTTCTTTGACTTTGATAATAAAAATTTACCACTTAAGATGGTCAAAATAATACAAAAAATAAATCGTATTCCAGACATAATTTTAGGCAAGTTTCTATTCTGGAAGGCATTTAGGCCTCTGACTAAGTATAGGCAACTATCACTACCAGAGAAATAACAGGCAATATTAAACAAAATATTTAAAGCATGCTTATTAAAAAAAATCCTTCTGCATCAAGCGATTAAACTGTAACAGAAGAAACTAATTCACAGGTAAGGAGTAAATTATGGTTAGAATTCAGGGCACAAGGTCATATTAATATCTGGGTTTTTTTTAAAAAAGGAAGTGAGGCCTTAAATGTATTTCTTTAAATATACAGGAAAATCAACAGTTCTAAAGAGATTATAAACATAACAAATAGTGTTACTCTTACAGGACAAAAAAAAGTCACTGCAAACATACTCCAGATTAGACATCAACGCTACAGACACTGCAAAAGAATGCTTGCAAACAACACGGTGGAAAATTAGGAGCAAAACTGAGAGAAGTACCTCTTCCTGGAAGAGGTTCTGGCGATTCTTCAGTGCTCGGAGCCTGTTTTGTTTGTCTTCATGCTCCAAATGTTCATCAGGGGGGTGAAAGTAGCCAATCAAGTCCTGAAGGCTCAGGCTGACTGACTCGATAGGCAAATCGACAGTGGAAGACTTCACTTTCTTGCTGAGAGCATCAAGGCCCCTACAAGAAGATGCAAAGTTCCCTGAGTATTGGAAATTAATTTATTTTATCATTTAAACCTTTTATTGCTTTAAAAGCAAAGTTTGTTTAGATGCCAAAGCTGAATTCATTTTCTGACAGCTACATAACTTCTCAAAAATTATTTATGTCAGCGCCATTCTCCACTTAATGATCCATCCCTCCCTTCGTAAACATAAACTGGAAGTATCAAAAATGTTGTTTCTCTTTATTTTTTTTGAAATCCAGAAAACACATTTTTAATATTCTACCTACCCATTTAGCAGTATCAGAGGCAGACTAAACATGAAGAGAAGTTACTGTAAACCCGTTCAAAGCATCATGAGGCTGGAATGGACAGAAGTCAAAGAAGTGCCGAAGAGGGCCCAGCGAGTCCATACAGGCTCTCGAGCATATTTCTAACCTGTTCTTAAGCCATCTTCAGTGCTGGAAGATGCAGGTCTTCCACACACTGTCCCGGCACTTCATTAGCCTTTCTGTTTCCCTGATACACAATTCAAGCTCAGCCTTTCTGTAGTCTGTGAGCATCGTCTCCTAGAAGCGAAGGGCAGACTGTTCTCATCTGTGTTGCACCTGCCCCTTGCTTACCTGAATCCCCAACAAACCCCATAATCCAGCACCTCAGCGCTGTGCTTTCCAGACCCCTGATATACCTTCCTCTTCCATTTAAACCTATCTTTCTTGAAATGCAGCTGTTGCAGCGAAGACCTCACCAGCACCATGCAGCACAGTGGAAGGTGACGGCTTTCCTTGCACCTCCCTGGCTCCCTCCGGAAGGCGGTGGTGGGCAGGGCTGCGAACACAGGGTTCTGAAGGCCTGCAAACATTAGTGCCCATCCTCAGGGACGAGGGAAAGATCTGGAGGATCTTGAAACTCTGCAGGACCCAGCCAGGGCCCCGAAGTGCTGGGAGGGGAGCAGCCCGGAAGGGAAAGGCCCACCCAGTTTTGCATGCACTGTGGGAGAGTGGGAGGAGGGGGCTTATTTGACCCTCATTATTTCTCTTTTGACTCAAAGAGAATATTTTTTGAGAATTTTTTTGACTTGTTTTTGAGAATACTTTTTTCTCAATTCTGCCATTGTAAAAAGGGGGGTTTTGCTACCATATTTTTGAGTAAAACCCAGCTAATGTAGCAAAGAGGTCCTTTTTGTTTTCACTGGAGCTCTACTTGTGCTGATCTAAAGGCCATCGAGCTGCAGCTGGTGGAGGAGCCCACCATGTCCCCACAGACACCCTCCCAGCCCCATGCTCATCTCCCTCTTTCCTTTCACTACAGGCACCAAAGGTCCCCGGCAATCTGAGCCACAACCGGCCTCGCCAATCCTCTCTCCCAAGCTGCACAGTGCCCTGCTCACTCCCAAGATTCCTCTCCAGGCCACGAAATGGGGTTTCTGCTCCATGCTGTGCTTTTTGCTGGATTAAGACAACACTGATAAGTATTTGTTTTTTAACTGGCATGTCACTCTGTACTTTCATCTCAAATGGTGAGCTAGGACTGGAAAAATTATAAAGTTAGGAAACATTATGAATTCAGTAGGAATGTTTGCTGCTGAATAACAATCTCTTAGAATAAATAACACAATGGTTCCAAAAGATAACTAAAAAAGTTGTCTTTAAAACTTACTTTTTACTGTGACCATGTGTTCTGAGGTGCAATTTTTCTACTGACTTCATGGAAAGAACTGGGACACATACAAGAATAATTTTGATCCTCTCCAATTCAGCTTTTTCTACTTGGAGTAACATCATGCCAAAACTAAATTGTTAAACACTACCTTGGACTCCCTGTGCACTCTGCAAAAATTTCCACTGTAATTTAGCAGTACCTTGATTTGTGAAACCTTATCATTAAATTGCCTTTCTCTGTCTTTATCTTTTATGGCATTCTTGGAATCACAGAATGGTTTGGGTTGGAAGGGACCTTAAAGATCATCTAGTTCCAACCACCCTGCTGTGGGCAGGGACACCCTCCATTAGACCAAGTTGCCCAAAGCCCCATCCAACCTGGCCTTGAACACTGCCAGGGAGGGGGCAGACACAGCTGCTCTGGGCAACCTGGTCCAGTGCCTCACCACCCTCACAGGGAAGAAGTTCTTCCTAATATCTAATCTAAATCTACCCTCCTTCAGCTTAAAGCCATTACCCCTTGTCCTGTCACTCCATGCCCTTGTAAACAGTTTCTCTCCAGCTTTCCTGTAGGCCCCTTCAGGTACTGGAAGGCTGCTAGAAGGTCTCCCCGGAGCCTTCTCTTCTCCAGGCTGAACAGCCCCAACTCTCTCATCCTGTCTTCATAGGAGAGGTGCTCCAGCCCTTCAATCATCTTTCTGGCCCTCCTCTGGACTCGCTCCAACAGCTTCATGTCCTTCTTATGTTGGACACAGTACCCCAGGTGGAGTCTCACAAGAGTGGAGCAGAGGGGCAGAATCCCCTCCCTCGACCTGCTGGTCACACCTCTTTTGATGCAGCCCAGGATACAGTTGGCTTTTTGGACTGCAAGCGCACATTGCTCGCTCATGTTGAGCTTCTTGTGCACCAACACCCCCAAGTCTTTCTCCTCAGGGCTGCTCTCAATGCATTCTCCGCCCAGCCTGTATCTGTGCTTAGGGTTGCTCTGACCCATGTGCAGGACCTTGCACTTGGCCTTGCTGAACTTCATGAGATTTGCACAGGCCCATCTCTCAAGCCTGTTAAGGTCCCTCTTAAAAGCTTCTAAGAAAATGTATTATTTACAAAGTGACCTAGGGCTTGCATTTGTTTTGTATTTTAAATGTCATACAGTATGCAATTCTCCTGACTGGCGTATTTCTCTGCCTTTATTTAAGTATCTAGGTAAAGGTTTTTCAACAAATTGACATCTCTATGTCTTTGGCTGTGCACTGATTTAGGACACGGTTGCTTCAGGTCACCATGTCCCATGTTGTCTTCTCTTGTGACAAATGAGTTCCTATTAAATTCTTATCATTCCATATAGTCTTATTGCATATCTTCCTTTTTCTAATGCCAGCTACACTGACGAGAGCGGCCTTTCATCAATTACTGAAGTCACAAACATTTGAGAATTAGCCTTTTATCAGTGTTATTTAGAAGGACATTTGGAGTAGGAAGATAAATGCCAGTTGCATAAATCTGCCAGTAATTTTAAATGGCTAAATACTATTAAAAAACATTTTATATGTTGCAAAATATTAAAGAAAGAAGAAGCATTAAAAGGGAAAAAATAAGGAAAGTGTAAGGGAAGGACAGAAAGAAGGTGTAATTTCACACTTTTAAGAAAAAAAATTTTCTTGAGACTATGAACTTCTCCAGTATATTTGCATCTTGTACAACTTTGTAGTTACACAGTTATCTCCTTTTTCCAGGTTTTTCAAGGAAAAGCAGTTTTAAAAGCCATATTTAGAAAAGAAAGAGCTAAATGATGTACCACATGACTGACTTACAGCAAATTTTGGCAAGGAAAAAGTTTCTCTTTTATAGTTGGTTTGCATTTTCAGTATGTTTATGCATTCAAATCAAGGTTGAACAACAAAGTAATATTAGAAGATAGAGGAAAGAAACTGACCGATACCTCTCAAGGTACATCTCTGCTGATAACACACAAAGAATTGGCATAAAGTCTGGTTTGAAAAGTATTAATCTGGTTTTTTTTCTGAGGGCTAAATTGTTCACTGTTGTGTTAATGGCCACTTTGAATAAAATAGAACAGGAAAAAAAAGGGATTTGTCATTTCAAAAGCACACCTTATAAATCTATTGAAAAGGAAGACTGTACTACGGATGACACGTGCTGTACGGGACTCTTCATTCTGAGATCTGGACAATGTTAAACCATCATCCATGTGACCTTCATGGTGCATTATTGCCTGCAATACAAAAATAAAAAGCAGTCACTGCAAAATGAAACATTATTCACATATAAGAAGTTTGAAAATTCACATAGTAAGGCAGGCTAGGAAATGCTGAAGTCACATAAAAAAAAAAAAAAAGAATTTAATTAAAACCAGATAATCCCATGTTTTACTTCCTCATGTCCAAGGACACACTTGTACTGAGCCAGCAGGTTCAGTGCCATAATAACCTCAAAGCCACAACTTCTGTAAACAATATACTTAATTTTTAAAAAATAAAATTCAAAAGCCTATGGGTTTTTGTTTGTTGTTGCTTTTCGTAGACCTTAAAAGTAGTTCCCTTACACAGCAACAGATCCCTCAAGTACAGACAAGGTCAAAACAGGTATTCTTTACTGGTCCTGATTTCCAAGGATGTTACTAGTTTTTTCTGACTATGCCTTGAGTCACTACCAATAGCTTAGTTTTTCCTGCTTTGTTATCATGGCTCTGAAGGTATTCAATCCAATCTACGTAAATATTTTAAACTATTTTAGATTTTTTTTTCCATACACAAACTATTTTTATACTTACATTACTAAATTATTCAATAATGTATCTTATTTTGAAATATTTTAGAATTATTTACTACAATTATTATAACTATTAATTATATTAGTATTTTAATCATTACAATTTTACATGTATATAAACACTGTTTCCTAAATATATCTTATTTTATATGAAATATTTATAGAATATATGTGTATGTGTGGATATATACACATATATGATACAGAAAAAATGTATACATATATGTGTGTATGTGCGCATATATACATATAAATAAAATAACTATAAGGCATGACCTTCCAAGTATACCACATGTTGCTCTAGCTTTGTAGTTCTGGCATGTAAAACAGCCACAGAAAACACTACAGTGTGGATAAACATCTTATTCTAATGTATTTTATTTTTAAAAGAAGGCTAAAACATTTTTTCCTTGAAGAGAAATAATTTCCTGCAAAGTTATACATTTACAATAAACACTAACACAAATGTAGCTACTAGAAGATGTGTTAAGTTTTCAAAGAATCTTTTTCCTACTTTATTATGCTGAGCTTGCATTCTGCTTGGCCATGGGTATTCTTTAAGAGAAACAACCCCTCAGGGCTCAAGACTTGAACATTCCAGTCCAAAAGGTAATACACTTACAACGTGGAAAGAAAAGACTGTACTAAAAGCCTCCTCAATACAAACTACAGCACGTTAAAGAAAGGAATTTTAGCATATTCTACAGGCTATTACTAATATTTTAGTTTGACATCAAGTATATCCAGATTTATCAGTGTCTGTGGGTTAATGTGTATAGCCTAGCACATGCACTTGGTTTGGCTTTTGGTTTAAGAATCCAGTACATCACGCAACTTTCCAATAGCTGACCAAAAAAAAAAAAGTTTCACAATGAAACAAAGACATGCTTAAAATATTTGAATGCCAGAAATTAGCTGCCTCCTGTAGTTCCCTTCATTTTCATTCCCCCTTCCTCGCCCTGTCAGACTGTGACTGAATGAAATGCATTCCTCTTTACAGTCTTACCTTCCGCTGGACAGAACCCATTCTTACAGACTTTGCATCAGCAGACTGGTACGTGAGCCATAAGCCCGTATCTACGTGTTGTATGAAGCATATTGAATCCCCGTATTTTATTTCAGGTGCTCCCATTCCATCTACTTCTTTTCTTGTCCCTATGTCCAACTTTTCCTGAAGAAGAAAAAAAATATACAAGGACAATAAGCATAAAATATTAAATATTGCATAAAATATTAACTACTAGGCAATTGTCCAGAACAGGACCTAAATGAATATTTGAGATCTTTCTTTAATGAAATGATTAAAAAGTGGCAAAGTGTAACTTCTAGTTAAACGTTTAGGGAAAAGATGAAGAGAGACCCTGTACACACAAAAATCTAGCTTATTATAGTAGGAAAGCCAGGCGTATTCATTTCACCTGCCTAGGAAAGAACTCGGATCATTGACGGTGTTATTATATTGTCATTATTGAAACATAAAAGCTTACAAAACAAACCCCAATACATTGAATCCCCTAGCTGAACCAGACATTAACTTCAGAAGCTTTTTCTTGGAGATTTTTTTTTTCCTCAGCCTGGAAAAGATAAGCATCTCCCTACAATTTATTTCTGACCGTCACAGAGAGAGATGGCCTTTAACCTGTCACTGCCCATTACTGCCTGACAACGGGCTCAGTGTTCCCTGAGAAAAGAAATCCATTTCTATGCGTTTGTGCCTGGCCTGCCGACATGCTGTAAAAGAAGAACGGCATGACTGTGCGTAAGTCCGGCCAGTGTCCCATACAGACAGCAGTTGTTTCAGGAGAGGAAATTTAGCATCCCAAACAATACTATAGTTTGTAATTTGAGGTGCTCCCCAATCTCTACCTCTTCTAAGAATGAACTCCTTCCCCACAGACATCAGCTTAAGACAGACAGCCTATGCCTCCTGGCTTGTGGCAGATCATCCATTTAATCTCTCCAAAAGCATATGGTTCAACCGACTGATATACCTCTTGTCTGTCTGCGCTAGTTGTTAAATCCAAAGTATGGAAAAACACGTCACAAAGGTAAGTATATATCTCGTTAATCATAAGAAGAATGTTAACGTCATTATGCCCAAAACTTCTCAGGGGACTTCGACCTTCTCCACGGCAAGTTGGATCTGCCTGTTCCTGAGGCTGCCGCCACTAGCTCCATTTTAGACAAAAATCTCCTCCACTGAGAGTAACCAAAATCAGTTTGACTCCTTAGTTCTGATTCATGAGATCAAGTTATTGACATAGAAACTATTCATCATTCTTCTGGGAGGAGAGGGAATGCATCACAATTGTTGCAGTTGAAGCTGAGACTACTATAACACCGCAGTCGCTGTTTTGCTCTCCCTGTCACAGCTTCAGCAGTGTGGGCAGGTTCACTGGTGCAGTAACTGACTCCTGTATTCTGCTTCTACAGATGCTCGCACGTGCCCAGATAAGAAGCTGCTTAATTTTCACCACTGTTCAGAAAAATCATCTGTGCAAATTGCAGGCCTATTCTAGGCCACATAGTCAGGGTGCAAGATGATCCCCTTAACGAAACACAGCTTCAACCTTCTCTGCTTCTCCTGATCAGCAGTAGGGGACAAGCCACTTCCTTCAGTTCCTCACAGTAACGTTACTAATAATGAGACAAAAACTTCTAAATGTTCTAATCTATTATAACCAAGAAAGACTGGGAGAACGATTACACCATACACACGTGCCTTGAAATTTGGGGAGACAGCTTCACAGTAAAATACAACAAAGACTGGGTTTTTGAAATGAACAGAAAACAATCTCTAATTTATTAAAGGATATTTAAAAGCATTTATTAGGTAAAGGGAGATGACATGAAACTATATTTTCACCCTACAATTATGAACACATTTTGAAGAATTTACAAAAAAACCCAAAAACCTCAGGTGACATTCTTATTGTTACTTTTCATAACATTAAGCATCTAGATATAATATATTCATCAATTCAGATTATTAAACTGTTTCTGGATACAGATGTTAATTTCACTACCTTGTCAATGCCTGATTCCTTAAGTGCTGAAATTCTTATTAAAATCTTGTCCATTGATACATGGTAATAACTGATTTATTAATACATCTGATGTCAATTACCGTGTTATTGTGTGCTTCTACTTCATTATTAATTCATTATTTTGTTCATATCATTTCTCTAAATGTTGTATTCAATTCTTTCGAAAGCTAGCACAAATAACCTGAATGTAATAACAGGTTGGGAACTGAAAAGCTACTTATAATAGGACATTGCACACAAATGATGATACGGGAAAAAATAAATTAGGTCCTGCTCTATCATATGAAGAAATGACAGCCTGATTTCAAGCTCCAGTCTTTTGAATTATCTTCATAACTAGAAGATAGTGTGAACTGGTGTGAACATACTGTGCTTCTGCATTGTGAGATTTTCTTTTTTTCCAAGTCTTCCTCCTCGCAACTAATTTCTTAAGATATGAATATATGAATTCACAAATTTTCTCATAAAGCACTGTCAGTAACATGAGGGATTATTAATTTAAAATATTATTCCATACTTTCTTTAAAATCTACTGACTATAAAAGAAACATGAAGGGGTTTGACATTGAAATCTTCATTCCAATTAGAATTAACGATAAATTTACTTCGCATAAAAACTGAAGTGCCAACAATTTGCCAAACAAGATCTCTGTCCTCACCTATGTAACTACACTGGCAACTCTGCCTGTAGGTTTAGAGCCCAGAGTGAATTCAATCACATTTAATTAAACTCTTTGATGCAAAATAAACATAACAGTCAGGAAAGCATACAGTAAAAGTTGGATTGAGTATAGGAGAGCAATGGAAAGCTAGGGGAAGGTGTGGGGGCAGCAGGCACTAGAGCATTCATTTGGGAGCTTCAAGACATGGAGCTTTTCTGGGGAGCAAACAGGAACCACAAACTTTATAAAGTTTAATCTCCCCCTTTATAAAGCGGAAGATTTGAATGGAGTGCTGGATTCCTGCCAATAAACAGCAGAGGGTTGAGAAAGTACATATAAGGAACCAATCTCATTATCTACTGTAAAATAGTTCATCAGTGACAATCAGGATCTGAAACACATCAGAAATCACTGTGTCACCATTTAAAAATTGCATATTGCTATGGACAGTACGTGATGCAAGTTTCCAGCCCACTACACTCTTACCGTGACCTGTCATTACATAACCACCTGCTCATTCTTCCTACAACGTATTTACAAAGAAAAGCTTCAGTTTTATTTGCAGTCTAGGCCCATTCTTAGACTACCAATTTTTTCTAAACAAACATCAAAAATCTTCAGTCATTACACTGGAGCAAATAGAAACAATTGAGTTTTGCAATAGTCTGTAAATCACTTCAGTAAAGTGAGGCAACAAGAATGCATTGGAAACAAACAGGTTTATTGTACAATACACCAGATTGTCTCCAGAAGGATGTGTTCTTTATAAACATTTTTTTGTTCCATGCATACAAGAATACAAGCCAATCTTCCCATATTTCTTGTGGGTTAAACGGCGAAAGCATTTTAAACAGTTTTATCTTAAATTTTATGAAGTCTCGCCTTAAATGTGTTATTTCACTCCAATGGTTCTGTTGAATTCCTTATAACATTCCAGACCAGATTCCCACAATTAAGGCTTTTCCTTTCAGCTTTATCTCTTGTCATCTGACCCAACCTATACCTTCTGTGGCACACTTTCAGGACTGACATTCTAGCAGATCTCACTGACTGGAAGAAGCCAACTCATGACTGCTTTTTAAGTTGACATTAATATATTTTCTATGAAATTTTATTAAGAAACAAGTAAAGACACAAAAATACAGGCCATAAAATTTTATTAAAATTTATTTCTGACCACTGGAAAAGACTGTGAACAGGAAAAGCAGACTTTTTATGGGATGTGTAAACATTTTTAAATTAGTAAAATTACCTTATTTCAGTGGAAAAGTTATAATAAGGTAATGATTTTTATAGAAAAAAATAAATCAATATTTAGCAAATGCAAGACAGAAAAAAGAAAATCTCAAGTCTATAATAAAGCCATATGTTTGGGGAATAAATAGTAGATATCTGCAGACATCCCGTACTGAGTGAAGCGAAACTACAAGAGAGAAAAATGAATTTTCTGAATTTCAGATTCTTGAAAGGCTAATATAATTCTCATTTAATGATAATTACTAGGGTAATATGTAATAACCAGAGCATAAAGCCCAATTCCCAGAAAAAAAAAAAATGAAGACACTGTTAGCTCTCCAGAATATCCATATCTTCTGAGTTCTGTTTGGCTTGTGATGTGTTTAAGCTTTCATGTTTCTTTATTTTGCTGAGCTATTTAAAGAATTTTAACATGTAAGAAGATTCTGATCTAATTTTTCAGCTTCTGTACCAGAAAGTTGTGTTTTGGTAAAAAACCCTGAACAAAACCAGAGTACTTGTGTGCGTGTGTTACTTTGAGCATATGAGTCAAGTATTCTGGTTCATATAAGACATCTTACATAAAACTTCAGCTTTCTGGCTCTCTTCTGCTTATTTATTAAATGCAGTGCTGGCAAGCTAATGTGTTTAATATGATGAGTAAAGCCCTTGCATATAATGAAGTTAAAATCAACAATAAATGTTGAGCATGTATGTTGGCATCTGAATCTTCAGATTTGAAGGGGATTCATGCTTGCAGAGAAAATATTGAAAATGTAAGTTGCTTTTAATTTGGAAATTGAAATTATCATCTACTCACATGTCTGAAGGAACTGAGTCTATCACTGCAAATAAGGGTATTCTTTCCCCATACCTGGTTTTGCCTATTTAGAGCTAGCTTACTTATAGCACAACAAATGGGATCTTCATAATTCTTCCTTCCACAACTTTTGAGATAGCGGAAGAATTATGACAGTGGTAAAAAGGTCTGAAATCACTATAAGAAAGATCTAGCCACTTGACAATTATTAATGCTTCGTATTCAACAGAGAAGATTAGGGGTTGCCTCTTATCCAGGAATAATTACTTTGGACTAACTACATGCAACAACACAAGTGAAAGGTTGGATGGCTTGTCCGTACACTCGAAGGAAAAGAGGCCCCTGAAGCTGCTTCCCTTCTTTACAGAAGCCTTTCTAGGACTGCTATAATTTTGAAATATTTAACACTCTTTTCCAGAGAGGGAAGGCACCTCAAAATTTTCAATACCTGTATCCTAATAAAGTGAAACATGACTCTACTTTAAGAAGTCCTAAGCAGGAGACTGGATTAATTCTCAGCAACAAAGAGCAAAGCATAACCTCGTCCTCCCTGTGGCATCTCCACAATTCCTTCCAAATAAGTTTTTGGTTAAAATGAATGTTGATATCACAAAATCAACATCAAATATAATCTTCCAAGCTTCCAATTTCTTTGAAAATCCATATTTAAGTATCAGTAAGATTATATCTGTCATGTGCTGCTCAGCATAGAATAGGTTTGGTCACTTAACAACTAAATCAAAAAGATGTTAACTGTTTATTTTGAACATAGTAGGACAAAATATAAATCCTCAAAATACTTTCAGATAACACTTCCAAATTCAGGTTGAAAAAACTGAATGAAGAAACTTAAAATACAACATTGTCCAATCCCCAAAACACATGTGCATATTCTACTCAGAAAACAGGAACAAACCACTTTCTGCACAACAACAAAAGATACTCTCTGTATTGCTAACAACTCTTGCCTTTGAGTATTTTTTGAGGCTAAATAATCCATGTAACTGCAGAATGCAGTATATTGTTCCACTCTTTTTTGGAGTAACCACTGCTGAAGACTCCCTCTGGAGAATCAGCGCATGAATTATTTTATCCCTCTTGCTTCAAAGGAGAATAACTGTTGAGATCTATAGTAACTGCAACAGAAATTCCCCAATATAGTTGCACTGCATCGTCCTAAAATATTTAATTATTTATATGGCTTTTCTAATTGGTTTTAAAAAGCACCCCATATTGTCAGGGTCTCAAACAATCACCTGTCTTTGTTATCAGAGTGCAAAAGTCTATATACCTCCTTTCAGGTATATATTCATTTCTTATCCTCCCAAGCAGACAAAAAACCTAAAAAACTAAAAATACATAAAGTAAATGCTACAGAGAAGTTATTGAATAATTCTGTTTATTATTACTATATATTTTAGAAATTTTTTTTTTTTTTAAAAAAAACCCAACATTATTGCTGGAAAATTTTCAACAACATCACGGTGCAGGTGAAAAGTAGGAGAAATCAAAGGATATTAAAGACTTTATCACAGTATTATTTTAAACTGTTTACTCACTACACACAGTACTGTTCTGAACTTGAAATGCTTATTGAAGGTGTCAAACAAGAATTCAAACTACCGTAACTTTGAATTAGACTACAGTAAAGTATCTGATGAAAGAAATCCTGATTTTTCCAATTTAATCTAAATAACCCACAATATTATAAATTTTTCCTATGTCAGCCAACAGATATAAGCAGTTAAGTACCAGGGAAGTTCATCAGAAAAACAAATAAGAAATAAGGAAACTGCTTGAAAGTGGGCAAGCAGTAAAAAAAAAGAAACCAACCCACAAACAAACAGCCAGATAGCATTACCCAAAGAAAGTATGATAAAAGAAGCTTTCTAGATACTAATTATACTAAGGGGTTTTTTGCTTTGTTTTTTTAAGCAGTGAAAAGGTAGAACGTTCAATAATTCATGCAACAGGAAATAACTAAATCTTGCTTAATAAAGATACTGGAATTACTGCTAGTTATATTAATGCTGCACTGATTCCATACCTTGGAAGACCGAAAACAGAATGCCGTAGATTTTACATCCGCGTTCTCTTTGTCTGTAAGAAGAAGACTCTTGTCATCCAGGAGACTTAAATATTTTCCTGTTGTTATATGTCTTAGTCTGAATGGCTGTCCCCATCTAATGTGGCTGCCACTCCACCTAAGAAAGTTCATAGGAAACATTTGGTTTTTAAAAACAAAAACATAGATTTTAACTACTGGCAAAAACGTTTTAAAGTACATTATATTGCCAACTAGTTGGTAAAAGGATAAAATTCTAAATGTTGGTTTATCAGCAAGAAAATGGCTACTTTGTGGTTATCTCCTCTAAAACCATTCTAATAAATAATCTTAACCTCTTCCTTTGCTCAGCCTGCCTTGGTTCAGATTGAATTCCTCTTGAGAGGAGATACAGACCGCCTACGGAAAAGGAGGCTTATGCTGTACACAAAGAGTTTAGATCTGGCAGTTCCCTTTCCAACGTTTCATCTACCAGCAGCCGGGTTTGTTCACTCTCCCAGAGCACTCTCCTGTCAGCAGTCAGCACGCTTCATTATTAAGCAAAGACAGATTCTTCATGTTCTATAGGAGGAAATGAAGGAAGAAAGGAAAAGATTTTCTATCTAAGCTCCCCAAGAACTCAAGTTGAAGCATAGGTTGCAAGTTTCTAACTTCTTGCCTTAAACTGAAAACTCAGCTCTTCTGTTCTTCCTGATTAATTCCTGAAGATGAATTTGTGTAGGGGTTACTAAGGAGGATGCATTTCACAAAGCCTTTTCAGAAGGCTTCTCGAATCTTCCTCAGACTGGAAAATTGCCACAGCTAGGATGTTTTCCTGGATCTTCACGAAACTTTCTTCAGTCTTATATCTTCAAAAGTGTACACTTTAGATGTAGGTGCACACTACTTTTTGGAGAAGAAATCATATATATATATTGTGTTTGCAAAATGCCCATCCTAATGGAGTTATAACATACTGCTGAGGTTCTGATGTGCTTCCACAAATACTAGCAACTTTCTATGCTTCCTGTGGCTTGAAATAGCTTAAAATTATCAACAAATGTTCACATATCATCAATGAAATATACAAATACATCCTTCTGAACTTAACCTATGAACTTACTCCCATATCAGAATTTTGAATTACTGCATCTTCTCACTTGCATTTAAAGTAATTCCAGGTACAGCATTTAAAACAAGACAAGTTCTTATGCATATGGTTTGTATACATTCATAGAGCCTAGTCTGAAAATCCCTTAAGTTGGCACTTACACAGGTTTAAGTAACTTTTGTTTTCCTTGACACATATATGTAGCAGATTAAAGCACTTACCTATTCAATACAAATATCCATTTGTTTAAGCATGTGTTCTTAAGACTTGGCCATACTGTATGCAAAACCAATTTGGCAGGCATTCTTAAAGTGCAGGAGTTTTTAAAATGCAAGAGCAATACCTGGCTTCTGTATCACAACAGGATTTGTTACACTTCACTAATTAAACTTCTAAACTTTTTTAGTTATTCATTTTAAAGAGGCCAAAAGAATGAAGAGGTTTTCCCCTCAGCTCTTTTATTTTGTAAACTAAGTAGTCTCTTCTGTTAAAGTCAAGGGATGAGGACTTTGGGGAGGAAGGAAATATGGAAGCTTATTATCTTTGAAATGCATTCCTTTTTTTCTTTCTTCTACACAGCAAAGTCAGTATACTCCATAAAAGCACATCTAAGTATCAGTGTTCTAGCACAACTTCTGCTTCTCAATTAAGTAAAATGTCAGGTCATGAATCTCAACTATTGTATCGCTGCATCTGGTAAAACACATCAGCTCTGCACCTTTCATATTATGGGCCATGCTGGTGAGCTGCCTTTTCTCTAGTCTGATTCAATTTTCTCTTGGACCCAATAGGTATGGACCACAAGAAAAAGAAAATAAACGTAGTGCAATTGAGCCATGCCACTAGTTCATGCCTGCAGGATAGGAAAAAGGACAATTCATGTGCACTTAAAAGAAAAGCCTTTTGAGCAGAAAATATCTTGTGAAGCCATTTCTGACTACTAAAAATTCTTTTCTGCAATGTGAGAATATGACCCCTGTCACCTTTTGGGAAAGAAAGCAACGCTGAGCAACAGTATCTGGCGTCCCATGGCAGGGCATGCCAAGAAGCAGGCTGCACATGCAGACGGCCCAGGCAATTTTTATGAGAGTTCTCCACTAATGAGGAAAGTTCAGAAACAACGATTTCTTCAGAATAATATAAAATTAAGAGAATTAATACTACATCTGCAGTCATTCTGGAAGGACTAGAACTGATGGAGGACTTCAGACATACATATACTAAATTACAAATTGAAGCATTTGCACAAATAGGATTGTGCCTGTAATTCAGCAATGAATGTATAAAGCTATTAGAATATCGTAGAGCAAGATAGGGAGCTGAGAGACTTGTAGGAGTGTTATTCTTGGGACTTCATTTGTTGGGTTTTTTCCTGGTAAGAAAGTCACATTCCTTAAAAAGAAAGACTAGCGTTGCCTTTGCTTAGTTGTTTTGACAGTTCTCACAATTTCTCTCAGTTATATATGTTCAAATGTATACACTCCAAATTTTTGTATACAATGCCTGTCAAAGTGAGATACGTGACAGTCGTAACAGAAACTTGTAATTTCTCAAATCCCCACGTTGCTCCAGTACCACTGCTTATTAGGAAAGTACATGCAATGAGGAAAATAAAAAGCCAGAGATCCTTCTACAGTTTCATCGTAGTCACTTAAGCACCCTGAAGGGCAGGTTTAGTCCAAAGCAAAAATCTCACTGCCCTATCGATGACATTTTACATCATCCTATTAAATAAAATGCCCACACAGAAAATAGCATCATTAGAGTGTAACCTTTCTCTAAGCTGCACTGATTTAATCTTTAAAAAGCAATTATTTATTAGTCACTACGAAATGTATCATCACAAGCACATACTGTAATACAATTTAAGTACAATTTTACAGTGTAATTACGTCAACAAACAAAGCATAATTCCTTACTATCATTTCAACACTTCCAACAATGCAAAGTAGCATTTTTTCTGTAAATTTTTGCCTTTGAAGACTTCCAAACGGCTTAAATAAGTTAGGGGGTGGCACACATGAATTCTTATTTTTAAGGAAAACAGTTCTGATTATGTCACGTATGTGTTAAAGATGTAAATTGTGACTTCACCGACAACTTCAAAAAAAATACTCAAAACACACACAGCATACGTGTTAACACACACTTTCTATGGGATGTTGTTTAATTTTTCATTAAAGTGTTATACTGCACTTTTTGAAGATGATTTTAGTATTATCAGTCTGGTTTTATAGCTAGCAATCTGATTTTATAGCAACACTCTTACTATACAAAAAAGCGCCCTCCCAAACGGACTTCTTTTTCTGAGAGATTTTACTTACGCAACTCTTAGAGTCTCTAGTCGCCAAAGGGAACGGGCATGAATTGACACAGCGCCACCTTCATAATGCACAGTTCTGAAAAATCAAGCAAAGGCACAGACTAAACGTTCAGCTCTGTTGTAAGGATTCATCATACTTGTTTGTTCATTTAACTGCACCTCTCATTTTAAGGCAGCCAAAACAATTATTGGAACTGTCAGATTCAAAGCTTGTCATATTCAAAACCAGCTCCTATGAATTAACACTTCAGACCTCGTTACTCAAACAGATTTCATTTCCATTTTCTTTAGCATCCAGTATTGTGATATAACAATGAGATTTATACAGTGTTTGCTTAGACATCTTTCTTAGTGTTTTAAGGATAGAGAATCCAGGAAAGAAGGGAAGAAAAAAAAAAAAAAAAGAAGCAATAATCTGATAATTACAGTATTTCTAAGTTCTAACAAAAACCAAATACGAAACGATGATAAAGAACTGTAATTACCGCATACGACTAACACAAGAAGGATAGTGCTTTCTCAGAGCTTATACTATTAAAATAACCGTGCAACTTTTTACATTGAATTGTGAACATTCACCTGTTTGGCACTGGATTTTATTACCACAGCACCTGAAGTTTCACAACCACCCTGATATTAACACCTTCACTCCACTTAGATGTTAATAGCTTCCTATTTCCAAATTTTAATGACCCCTCCAATTCCCTCATATTAGAAACCTGAGTGCTTTGAAAAAACAGTCTATGGAGCCTAAAAAAAAGGTTGGGGTTTTTTCTCCAGTATTCTACACACAGATAAGTGATATATATTGGATACACAAAATGGTTTAGATTTATGGTCACAAAAGCTCCGAGTTAGGTAATCTGGCTTCTCTTGAAAGCCAGCACTGAGGAATGTGGTGCGTACTAAGCACTGCCACTCTAGATTTAGGCAGCCATTCCTTAGACTGTTTCCTGCCTACACCTTTATTTCTGCCTTAAGACACTGCCAGCATTTAAAAACCTAGGTCTTTCCTTAGGGAAAATGAATAAAGGTGTCACTTATGCAAAGGAGTGCTGTCATTGTGCTTATCGCATGAAGCATATCAGGGAACACTGCCAAAGAATGGTCTAGTTTTATGCATCCTGGGAGAGCTTATGGATTGAGTAAATGTTGTGATCTTCAGCCAAGATCAGACACTGCCAAAAATAGCCAGAGGCGTAACGTTAGAGAAGATTAGTATTGCAATCATAGGCATTTCCCATTGTTTGTTAGAAGCAATTTTTTTGAGGAGCACAATTTTGGAATCAGGTACCTAGAACAAAGTCCTCCTGTGGATATAATACAGAGGGACTGAATGCTTAGCACAGAGAAAATCCCAGGGTTGAAAGAGATGGTTCGAAACCAAAGGAAATAATGAGTTAGAATATACTTCTCAGTACTGTTAACAATACATGAAACTACAGATGTGCTAAAACTCATCTTGGAATATACTAGAAAGTATTAAAGAAATAAACACTCCCAGACATTGCAAATGAATGAGGACAAATTATACAGGGGAAAAAAAAAGTCAAAATACAAAATAAATATCCCTCGCTACAATCACAGAACCACTCACACTCAATATTCATGACCAATGTATAAATAGAAACTCTGGCACATGCTCCACGTACCAGAAAGAAGTTCTACATGCATATATAAACATGTATAACGTCCTCCCCTTGACTTTATATCCACTATTTTCTCCACATATTACCTTAGCCATTTGCTGCAATGGTTGTGGTGTGAGGAGCAGCTGACAGGTACTAGTAAGTCTCTTTTATCTCTCTCATAGAAGGGAACAAAATTCAAAATCAACCTTACTTTTTATTGAAATTGACCTTCGTTAGTATAGTAAAATGCAAATGCTAAACAATCTTGCATTCAGCTGCCTCTCAGTTCAATCTCTCTTCAGCTGTTTGTTCAAATTTTTGTTCTGCAACCAGAAGACTGGGTTTATGTTGTAACACCTAAACAATAACAGATCAGATGTCACCCTGGTTGGTTAGTTTGGGTTGGAGGTGAGAGGGTGGGTTGTTTGATTGGGGGCTTTGGAGGGAGTTGTTGTGTTGTTTGGTTTTTTGCTTGGGGTTTCAGGGGGTTTTTTGTTGGTTTTTTTTTTTTTTTTTAAAGTTGAAACATTGTGGTTACACCCTGGCTTATTTCAATATGAACCTAACTGACAAAAAAGCATTTGGAATTCTTGCACTCACATAATACAAAATTTAACAACTTTATTCAGTAGTTTTCATGTCATTAATTATATGAGAAATCAGGTCAAAGCAAAGGCTTAAATTAATCAAATATTTCATTTTTAAGTTGGCACCTTGTTACATTTCAGAGAGTTCTTTCTCATAATGGAAACCCGGAAGCTGTCACCAGGTTCTCAGTCTGAGTACTCTTTTGAAGCTAGCTTTGGATTATACATAGCAGTTGTGTCAGTGTAATTTTAAGCAGGTAAAAAACCTCCCCTTGTGAACTTAAAAGAATGACTTCTCATGGGTGAAGTAGTGTTCTTTTATGTGACTGTCCATCCATTATTTCCTTTCTCTGCTCTTTCCAAGGGGAGATATCAGTCTTGGGATGGTTACATAAGATGAGAAAATGGGAGAGAGATAGAAGGGAAGAAATCCTAAATAAAAACATGCAATTTGTTTACCAAAGGAAATAAAAAGGATCCTGGGATTGTCCTTATTTCCATAGGAATGAATGGGTACAGTAGCAGAGGGAGCGAAGACAGCAAGACAGCGATAGCACTTTAGGGATAAAAGTCAGAAGGCAGCAGCAAAGCCTCAGCAAAAGAATAAGTGACAGCAGTTTGAGAAAGAGCTGGGGACTGGTGGATTAGGGATCAAGGATGCCTACAGGGAAGGCAAAAGGAAAAGCCCAGAGATTGGGTTCAAGGATGGAGCAGCAAGACTTTGTATGGGCAGGAAAGAAGATGCATGCTACAAAAAAACCAAGCTGGCACAAAGCACTAGAATAAGGTGCAAGCTCTTGTGTCTTTAGCCAGATACTGTCTTCTCTACAGAAAAAATGGTAAAGAAAAGATGGCTTTGAATAAAAGATATCTCTTCTTCATTGAAGGGTAAGTCACTTTGCCTTTCCCATAACAGCATGCATACTGACCGTTGCCCCAGAGTAGCTGAATAAATTCATAACCTAGACCATCTCATATGTTTTTATTCTAAGCGATCTAAAGTTCATTTTTAACTCCTTTCATTACAAGAAATGTAGTAAACTGCTCTGAGATTGCTCAAACCAACTTCCTTAGTACTTGCTCTATATAAAAACATTATTTGATAGGATGCACCTCATTTCTTTTTCTATACTCTTGACAACAGTTCAGTACTGAAAAGGAAGTATGATTCATAACATTTTAATCCTTCCTGAAGCTGACACTGGTAAGCCATACGAGATACTGATATTACTAGGTTAAATGAAACATTGCTTTTAATGACGTGTGAATAACCACAGATTTACATTGATAGGATGGAAAAAACACAATTTTGAGTTGTGAAGTGCACAGAAGATACACATTACTTACCAAACAGTAGAGAAGACCTGGGAACTACAAAAACTTATTAAGAAATTATAAAGTAATGTAAATGCATGAGGAAAGCACAAACAGCAGAAGAAAAAGAGAGAACAACCAAAGCTGCCGTGAGTGTTAGTCTTCCCCTAGAAAGCTCAGGATACCTTTATACCTTCTGAGCCATAACCATAACATTAATTCTTGACATTTGTTTCTATTCTTCCCGAATAGCACTTTATTTGCATATGTTACATTTATGGAATAAGAATATTAACCACTTTTATTTCAAATGAAGATATCTATAAGGAATTCAGAACCTTTGAGACCTTTCAGTTCATCTTGACTACAAACCTTAATGTAGTTAATTAGTTGGTGTAATGAAGTCATTTTTGGTCTGACCTATGGCTGTAAGTTAAATTTACACCGCCATTCTTTTCCTGGCTATGTCTTTCATCTCATTCCCCTTCACAGAAACAGTCGCTAGAGCTGGAACCTGCCACCCGCTGTGTCCCCCAGGGCTGGGGTGGGGGGCGGCAGGGACAGGACCATGGACAGCGCCCGCCAGCCACCGCGCCACGGTAGACATTAAAACCAAAGCTTGAGATCTGAACCCCTCACCTCCAATCACAACAATGAATCCATTACACAGATTTAAATATAGACTAACAGATATCAAACCCCCTGCAGAATCATCATCGAATTCATATTCTTACTAAAAGTATTGTTGAGCAGAGAGAGGGCAATCGTTTCTGTGTAGATCACCAACTACAATTGAGCATTAAATGATGTTAAAATAAATTACATTGAATGACAGCCTTTCGATACTGTAGAAGTAGTCTTGGTTCAAGAACATGTAAATCCTAAATTCCATAGAAAGAAAATAACGGAGTAAAACTCAGTAACTTGGAATAAATCAGGGTGCCATAAGTATGGCATAAATAACAATATTGTACCTGGATTATACACAAATGACTAAATCCAAATAAGATGTCAAAGGTCAAGCTAAAGAAATTGTTCCATTCTCTTCAATGACAGGCAAGGCTGTTCTGGCTTTAATTTGAAAAAAATCAATCACTAAAGAGCTCTACAGATTTTTTTCAAACTACTTTATAAAAGTAAAACCATTACTATCCAAGGCTCGTGGGTTGCTCTGGGCATGGAGGAGAGGTTACTGATTGGTGCTGGGTGAAAACTTTCTGAGTTCACGTTTCAGTCATAAATAATCCTTCACATATGCCAGATGCTGGCCTTTCTGAGGTACAACAGACCTCACATTAGTTTGTAATTCCATATCAAAGAGTGTATTTTAACTGTCTAAAGAGAATGGCATGAAAAGGAATGTGAAAAGGAGCTAGAATTGACCAAG
Source organism: Balearica regulorum gibbericeps (assembly GCF_011004875.1). NCBI lineage: Eukaryota > Metazoa > Chordata > Aves > Gruiformes > Gruidae > Balearica > Balearica regulorum. The sequence goes on along the minus strand of NC_046186.1, from coordinate 84,227,276 downwards.
TCACACTGATTTTGACTTTCATCACTTTACAACCCTATCTATCCATTTCTGAGACTAACACAAAATGTTCAGTATAATTTACAAAAGCCTTAATGTATTTAACACAAAGAAACTCTCAAAGGCAGAAATGACAAAATTGCTTCTGGAATTAAACTACACACATACGTTCCCTTCTGAAGGCCTATTCTGACTGGATGTTTTGAGAAATTGGAGTCTGTTCCACCTCAAGCGATACTTTGCAAAAGCCAGGAGCACTTTGCTCTCTCTCACAGGTAATTTCTTTCCGTAATGATATATTTCTGAAGGGTTCAGATTGCACTGCAGTCATCACTTTAAAATACATATTGCAAATCAAAATGTAAATTAGTTGCAACCGGAACATTCGTGGCCCCCTCCTACACTGGTAACTATGAATACTTACAGCTCTACTCCTGTGTGGACTTTAAGTTCTAAAAGAATATGAATGATGGTGGTATAATAAAGACCAAGCATCACAATCCAATCAAAAAAAGCCCAAATAATTTTGATTACATACTTTCACTGCCATCTATCTGCCATTAGTTTTTGGGGACTTCTAAGTTAAAAATAAAAAATAAACAACAACCAACAAAAAAAAAAAACCCCACACCCAAAACCAAAAAGCAAAACAAACAAACAAAAAACCGCGAAGTAATCCAAAACTCTACAGTCATGCAAAGCACTGTATTAAAAACTAGCTGACATTTTTACAGGAAAATAAAAATAAGAAATAGTTCCTCTTAATTGAACAGTAAAAAAGGGGGGGCTGTTGAGTGATACAATTGTGATGGAGAAAAAAATCAGCTTGTTTATTTTAAAATCTTTGCTGCACAAACTGAATTTATTCTCAATATTTCTTGCAAAATTTGTTAATTAAAAGTGAAACAATAGTAAACAATTTCACAGAAGCACTTCAATGTATACCTGCTCTAAATACCAACTTCCACCATAATTAGCATAAATTTATTCATTCTGTTGACATTGTAAGGTCAAAAGTGAAGACTCAATATTATAATTACCAAAGAAGGATTTAAAAAAAAAAAAAAAAAAGTGTCACAGGAAAAGATGCCAAGTGAAACCAAAGACCATTTCAAGGTACATGTAATACAAAAAGTGATTTAAATATTCTGCTGCATAATTGTATACAACACACACACCCCCAAAAACATATAGAAATATTAAAAATTATTAATAAATTTGTCATGTTTGAAACAGGAGGAAAAGTGTGGGAAAGGAGACTGTACAATCTTTTATTTAAAAAAAAATAAAATACATAGCTCAAGGAAACCTGTGTGGGTCTACCTCATTCCCATAGGCAGAACTGACCGACCGGTTCTGTCGGCTCACGTGGTGGGAGCCAGGCCACAAACCACGCGGGCAGAGAATGGAGGAAAAGGAGTCAAGATAAACACAGCCTCCTAGCGACTGTACTGTGGCAGAAGTTTCCCCTGGCTTTGAAGATAAATAGAATCAAATTAACCACCAGAAGAACACCAAGCTGATTACACTACGCTTTCTCCTGTATATGTATACCTACGCTTATTTTTTAATCTACCTGGTAATGCTGCTGAAAATTGAAGAGCTACAGAAACAACACTGCAAATTTAGGTCTAGCTTGTTATAGATGACTAAGGCATTTTATATAATAAAAACACAGTTTAAGGATTCTATGCACAAGGCTTTAAACATTCTCCTTAAACCAGCAACATACCTAACTAGAATGTGCAGTAAATTATATTTAATTCAGTGAAATTGCGCATACTTAACCTTTTGCCTGTAGCTTTTTTTGTTCTTCATTTGGGTCACAGCAAGTGATAACTACCAGGGTCATGCCTATTCTGCCTGTGGTATTTAAAAACAATACCACTCTTTTTTCTACTGTAATATCAAGTAAACCAACATATTATCACAAACATCTCTATATTTGCACTGCTTCCAACTGGAATGTTTTTTAATCACAAAGTAAACTGTCTAGCAAGTTCAGGGACAATCCACTTGAAAAGTACATTTCTGCGTGGCTAGGAGCCCCCCAGTCTAGAGACTTCTGTGTGATGAACAAGCCACTACAATTACTAAAACTTGTTTTAAGCTTTCTGATTTTTTTTGGGGGGGGGAGGGGGGAATAGTTCAGGCAATGAAATCCTATTTTACTGTTTTTCTGGAGTTACTACTGCAAGAATCTGTTTAAATCAGTCCTCTGAGTCTCCCACTACACAAATACTTAAAGTAGTCTTAAACTATTTACAGTTCAGAGATGTAATCTTTGAATAATATCTCACTGGCATTACATCAAGAGCAAAGTATCACTACAGAAAAGGCAGCATTATCAGACAACACAAAATTTCTCAGTAAGTTTGGCCAAATTCTGCTGGATAGCAGCAGGAGACTGATTCTTCCAGGCACCGTCTTCACCGGGAATTTAAATGCACCAAGACGCAGCAGCCTTGGCAGTAGGTACCCCAGGCACTTTGCCTCTGTGCTTGCCCCCACGGTACGCCTGCATCTGCTGCTGCCAGGGCAGCTTTTTCTGTGACTATTTCTGCCACTGTATTAGGGCTCTTGATTTGGATGACCTTGCCTTGGAGGAAGCTGTGTTAGGTACAGTAATCATGAATACAGTATCTGCACTGTCACTGTATCGTAGGTCTCCACTGTGCTAAAAGCTGTTCCACACGAGTATAAACAGCTCGAGAACATGTGGCTTATTTTGGACTTCTGGTAATCATTGAAACACTTTTATATTCAAATTTATGTAACTGTATCAACGCTCTAAGAATAGAGAAAAACAGGACTTATTTTTAGAAACTGCCTACAAGGATCCTTCACTTCAAACCAATTTATTCATTTCCAGCATTAGATACCAGGTGACATTATAGAATAAAACTGTTATTTTAAGACTGTCTGTTCTTTTATTTATTTGAAGAGGCATAAAGAGGAGGCCTTTGCAGAAAAATAAAAATGAAATAGAGGAATTAGTGAATCACAACAGAGATGGAACTTCTCAGTGTTCCTTTACACTACCATTCTGCAAAGCTGAGCTGCTCTTCAGACATGCTGGAGCAAAAAAACCAAGTAGAAGCACAACAATCTATCACCAGACTATTTCAAAAGGCAATGAAAGGATAAAATGGAATTATTATACTCAAAATATATCATCCTTTACCATGCCTCATGTGCAAAAGTTACAGAACTTAAATTAAAAATACAAATTAAATATACAATGTCATAGCTGCAAAAAATACCCATATTTTTTAATATAATTCTACCAGCAGTTAAATACCACCCATCAAAATAAGGTATGCATACATATTGAAAACTGAAAGGAGCTGCAAATTATCCTTTCACACATTATTTTGAATAGGCAAGAGTCCTATTTAGAGATAGAAATATAGAGAGTTTAAGCATTAACTACATTTATTAATAATTTAAAAGGAGAAAGTGTAGGGCACAGAGCAACTATACCTAGCTCCATAAAATTAAAAGTAATCAGAGATTATATTCTAGGTTTGTAAGTAAAAATCATAGAATGGTTTGGGTTGGAAGGGACCTTAAAGATCCTCTAGTTCCAACCCCCCTGCCATGGGCAGGGACACCCTCCACTAGACCAGGTTGCCCAAAGCCCCATCCAACCTGGTCTTAAACACTTCCAGGGAGGGGGCATCCACAACCTCTCTGGGCAACCTGTTCCAGTGCCTCACCACCCTCACAGGGAAGAATTTCTTCCTAATAGCTAATCTAAATCTACCCTCCTTCAGCTTAAACCCATTACCCCTCGTCCTATCACTCCATGCCCTTGTAAACAGTCCCTCACCATCTTTCCTGTAGGCCCCTTCAGGTACCGGAAGGCTGCTATAAGGTCTCCCCGGAGCCTTCTCTTCTCCAGGCTGAACAGCCCCAACTCTCTCAGCCTGTCTCCATAACAGAGGTGCTCCAGCCCTCCAATCATCTTTGTGACCCCCCTCTGGACTCTCTCCAACAGCTCCATGTCCTTTTTATGTAATTTTCAGAAAAGCTATAGAAGAACTTCAGAAAAGGAAAATATGAAAAAAATTGAACTTATTTTTATTCTGTTTGTTTCTTAAAGAAAACTCCTGAACAACAGGAAAATTTTAGAAGATCAAAACTGTTTTCTATGAAGTGCTGCGAAGCAACATTTCTCAGTATTGCTATCAGGAAATATAAAGACAAAGACATAGGTACTATTGGCTGTCTGCCAGCTCTGCTTCTTTTCAGGTGCTATACGGATAGGGGGAAAAGTGTTGCAGAAGGAAGAATAATGATCCGGTGTCTGCAGCTGAAGAAATGAACCCTAATCTTCCCATGTTATGGGACACAAAGATGCATCATGTGAATGCACAAGCAGATCAAATTCATTTTTTCTTAACTTGCGACTTCACTCTCCTTTATTGCGGTTTATATATAATGCTACTCTTGTAAAAAGACACAGTTTTCCTGTGTTCTTAAGAGTTAAAATTCATTACTGAAGTGTTTGTTCATTGTATAAATCTGCAATTACACTGCAACTACAATTTTTAAAAGGAATTTTGCAGGGTTTAAATTGAAAACTATAGGATCCTATTTATTTATCATCTTATCTTTTCATCACTGTAACGGATCTATTACATAGTAACTAAAATTAAAACACGAAGTGATCACATTTTAACTCTCAGCATTTTGAAATATCTTCTGTGTTCAAAAACCACTTCCTTGTCTAAAACTGAGAAATCGCCAGGAAGGGCTGGTTAGCAACTATAAGAAAACTCTGAAGTTTTTCTTACTAATATTTAAAAATTCATAATTTTTGCTATATTTTATGAGACCTTCCAGTGTCTTGTTCTTATCATTACAAATAAGAATAAAATAGAATAAAAAATACATTTCTCTTTGCAAACCAAGAAAAGTCATTTGGAAATGAATGAACAGCACTTTCTTTGTCATGGAAATGAAGATATCCAATATGCTGCATTAAACAACTATTCCAAAAAATCAACATTATCACTTAGCAATCTTCACACTGAAGGTAGGAATAAATCATATGACATCACCCTACTGAAAAGAAACTTAGAATATATTTTATTAGAGCAAATAAACAGGGCTTTGATTCACCCATGTAATCACTCCACTGAGACATGTCACTTTCAGTGCCAGTCTTCTCACCATTTGGATTTATTTATTAGTTAACAGAGAGACACATACTGAGCCGTCATTGTCATCACTTCTCTACTTACATTCTAGGATTCCTTTAGTCAAGAAAATAACCATAAATTAAGTTCTAGACTACCATGACAGGTACACCTGAGATCAATACCCAGATTAGTAGCCTTGAAGGACTGGGCAGTAATTTTAACATAAGCTGTCCTGAGGAATTTTTTGTGATTACAGGAAAAAACAGCAGTAAAGAAACCAACACGTTTCATTCCCAGTGCTTTTAAGCCAGTGAAGACACAATAAGTTATCAAAAATTACTATTGCTTTTATACCCGGTAAGTGAAATCAGACTTAAACAATACTGAAAAGAAAATGCAAGAGGCTCATGTCCAAAGTTCATCTCAACAATATCCCATCTTATGAGTAATACATCTCATCACAATATCCTTCAAAAATCTACTTCAAAAATCAGTGACACTTAATATTGATTCAGAACATTTATTATCATTCTATTATAAGCTCGAAACCTACCTTCTTTGTTCTTCTCCATGTTCACCCGAAGGGACTGTCAAACATTCATCCATGTGACCATGCAATAACCTCAGAACATCCCCTCCTATCAGATATCCTTGAATAAAGGAAGAAAATCAAGTGCATTTGTCTGAACGCAACAACATGTAAAATTATAGTTCAAACTGTAATAAATACTATCAGTTTTATTTCTTTTTTTTTCTGTTGGTATTTTTTGTTACTTTAAAAGGAGAGTCAGAAGAATGGAAAGATATCTTGTACCCTGGGGAGGCAGCTGAACATTGCCAAGTGAGAAACACTCCAAGTCAGCAGGTAGAAAAGGGTTGATCAAGGACAAGGAGAATGGAGTTTATAGGAGAAGGCAACAGGTTGGAGAGAAGGTTTTCACTGCTCAACAGAAAGGTTTTCTTCATAAACTTTAGGACGTAGTTGAGCAATGCACTAGCTTTTTTCTTTAATAATGGATTGCTCTAGAAACCATGTAAGCAAATCAGAATGTACAGAATGAGTCTCAGTCTAAAAAACCAGTAGGTATATAGAAAGGAGGTGTTGGCAATGCTGTTGCTGAAATCTGAACGAGCAAAGCTGCAAGAGCATTCCACAACTGTGTTTTAAATTATGCCAGATAAAAAGAACTGATGTGAAATTTCAGTGTATTGCCTTTTCAAAAAATAGTACCCAAAAATCCCAGGGAGTAAGAAAGACAGGACCTGCAGCCTTAACCTCCTTAAGGTTCTATTACAGTATCAACTGAAAACAATTACTCTGTAGGAAACTAGAAATCACTAGGCAGACTTTTCAGAAAAAGACAACGGTTTTTCTTCTCTGTGGAATCAGTACAGCATAAATTCAGGTATCCTTGTCCTTTCATGTCAGAAGTTGCATTAAAAAAACCCCACGAACCTCCCTAATTCCTAAATAAAATAAAACATTTTTGAGAGTTGTTCTAGCCTGTCTCTTTCTGTCTTTCCTCTCCTTTTGTTTTTCTTCCCAACCGTATGCTCCCCACAAAACCATTCCCAGTCTTTACTCCTAGGATTTCACATCCTGCTTCCAGTCCTCTTGCCCACTTTTTATTCAGTCTCAGGAACATGTAATCATGACTGCATACATCAGAATAATCTCAAATATTTTAAACCTGGACTAAAACTCTTTAAAAAAAAAATGTATTAATGTTATCCTATTTTTAGCAAAATGAGATTTGAATGAGCTGTTCAGTATTTAGAAAAAATTATGTAGAAAACTATCAGTGTCACTTTCAGTATAACTTTCCCTCTGTTTTCAGAACATTTGTATATTTATTTATTGGATTGAACATTTACGTAAGAGAAACCCACTCCCACGCTTGGCAGAGTAATTTGATTTTTCAGACATTTCATTTAGAATACAATCAGTCTTTCAATAATTAAAACTTGAGTAAGTCTTACCTTGGGCAACTTCACTTCCTGAACTGATTGGTGCTACACTCCAGAGCGTTTGCTGGAAGGCTGCATCAACATGTAAGCTACCGTTGCCGTAAGAGAGATGCTAAAACCAGGAAAGAGAGAGGCTTTTATTTGGAGTTAATTAAAATTCTCATTGCAGTATACAATAATAGTATCAACCATTCTCTTCTTTCTTTCATACATAAATTGTATATGACTGTATAAGTAAACACAAACTCAGACCTGGGTACTCTTCAAGGGACATTAAAAATAAAGCTAGAGTAAGAACAGCATACTTACCTCAAAGAGACATACATAAATGGCACAGAATGGTCAGCTGACTGGGGTCTTAGACCATAGCAAACACTCCGAAGAAGTGATTATTAAATGTTTATCAATACTTTAAACTACTGGACAGTAACTATGTTTATACAGTAGTATTGGTCTCTGTTTCTGTATGTTGTGACCCACATTAACACCTTCTGGATAAATTATTAACCATGCAAAAGACAACAATGGCAATGGAGGTCAGAAGGGGGTAGATTCCCAACGACATGTGCAGAGCTCCTCAGTCTTCCTGCCTGCACATCTTTTAGCTGTACAGGAGTACAAGAAATAGCGCATCAGCTCATTTAGAAGGCTCCCATAACAGCTAATGACACACAAAGAAAGTGATCTCACAAAAGCCATGTTTCCACTGCACCAGTGTCATTCAGCACACGCAATGGAGAAGGTTCAATGAACAAACCACCGCTTCGCCTCTTACTTTCCCCTTACTGCACTTACATAAACTCAGTCAATGGCAGACCAGGCTGAGAGATTAATATCCCCAGCACATCTCCAGTCCCATTCCTGCCCTGTGGGCCTTAATTTTGTTAGGTTTCCTCTGAGATCGCTACACAGATTCCAGTTAGGGACAATGAGCAATTCCACTAGTACACTGAAGCAGGAATACTGCTTTTTGATGAAGATACGTCATTCAGGGTAAGCAAAAGAGGAAAAGGATAACTCCTCTGTTGTTTAGATCTGCCATCAACAGAACGCTTCTTGTAACTCTGTGCTTTGTACGTGTTAATGAACTTATTTTCACACACAATGGTATCAACTGAATTAGCGTTCAATTTTACAGATAGGACAGTGAACAAAAATATGTTGCTGACATCTCTCTTCAGAGCACCTGTTATTTTTATCCATTCATTTGACTCCAGTTGCAGCTCTGATTATAACCCAGATGTCTCAAGCTGAGTCACCAGAGAATTATACCTTTGAAAGGATGGTTTAAATGACCTAATACAACACGTGACTACCACAGCAGAGAAATCAAGAGTATATATCTGGAATTCTCTTCTTTCCTTCACTTCCCTAGATTGCTTCCTGCACCCTGCATCCTTCAATTTACAATTGAAGGCAGGGGTCCTGACATTTACAATTCCATAAGCTATGGTGTTCATCCCCTGGAACCATCCATAGCAAACAATAAAATGAAGCTTTGACCACGTAGGGAAAGTACCCTGTCAATGGATATTCAAGGATTCAATTATGTAAAATGCATAGGAAAAAATCCCCAACAGATTAGAGATGCCAGTCTTAATCCTGGCATTGCCTAACTTTGCAGTGCTATATTTTACAATCTCAATGTTGTTTTAAAGCAATCTGCTACCTGTCTATAACTTATTTGGAGCTTATCTGCTTGGTTTTGTACTTTCAGCACAATATATCTATCAAAATGAAACAAATTCCATAACTCAATGTCCAGGATGCAGACATGACTCCCACACTGATGTTGAACAGCCTCCATACCTATTACACAGATCTTTGTCAGCTGGCATAACAGAGCATCTGGCAGAAGTAGCAGGTTGTCATCATCGACAAGGACCACATGCATAGCACATGTCTTTCAGGTATGCAGTAACAACATTTGCAAAGCAGAAATATGTTGGGTTCAGGAATCCTGCTGCATATTCCAATCCTGGTATGGGTCTTCACCATTACAGGCAGGTCCTTTAGCCTTCTGTCTCAGCCAGATATTATCTTTTCTGCACTGGTGTCCAGGCTCAACCAAAAAGCTACATTTGTTTTCCCTACTAATAGACTAATAATCTCCTAAACGAGCATTTAACCTGCCATGGGTTTTTAGTCACTTTTCAGAATTAAATTGTGGTATTTTATGAATACAGGTTAACACTACAGTCTACAGGCAGTTTCTCAAGGAGAAGCTGCAAGACTGAAATCTCCCAGAATACTACAGGTTTCCCAACTGAACTTACCTTCACATTATAAACTCTACTGCTCTGCAGAAAAGTAACACAATCACATTTCTGTTCCTAGGTCTTCAAGAAGAACACAGTGTATTCAAGCTCACTGGAGAGCTTAGGAATCAGATGGTAATTTCCACAAGAACCCTTCAGTAGTGATTGCAGCAGCATAGCTGCATTTACAATACCCTTAAATAACTAGAGGATGTATTTTAAATTTCACAGTCAGTGTGCATCAAAGCTTCTGTTCTCAAAAACATGCATGTGTGCAAAGAGAAAAAACATAAAGAAAGGAAAACTTTTGCTTCAGGTTTACTCTTGGCTAAGGTGTGTCGAAGCCGACACCTCATCTAGCAGTATCTATTTCTATCTGCACTTTACGTTACGATGTCTCTACCTTCAAACTTGTGCCATTCCAAATAGCGAGAATAGTAAAAGAAAAATAATAAAGAAAGTTTATTTTCCGGTGCATTTCTCTGAAGCGGCTTAAATAGTTGGCCAGCAAATCCACAAGCAAAGAGATTTTTTTTCTATTGATAAAGAGAATTGCCAGCACTATACTAACCAATTCCAGCCCCTCCACTCAGGATAAATATACCATCAGCAAAGGGAGAGCAGTAGCTAAAACTCACAGATAGACAGAAATTACCATTGCTACTCAGCCATCAAGAATCATCTAGTCCACCATCCCATAGCTGGCAGCAGGTAAGTGCAGAGGCATGGCAGGACAGCATAAAGATCCCACAGAAGGTAGATGGGGGTAGTCTGCATTCCCTCTCTTTATACTAGTTTTCCTTCTGTGCTATAACCACAAAAAGCCTGAAGCACATCAGCTACTATGCTTCCAAACGATAATCATTTGGTATGATTAGACACAAGTGCTTTCATTAACAAAATATTAATTTTAGAGGCAAGCATCAAAAGTTAGGAAATGTCAAACAAAGTAGCCTATGGAAAAAGAATGGCTTCTAGTGAATGCATCATATTACAGTCTCCAATCGCATGATCCTGTACAACTTTTTCCAGAAGTGCTGCCTCATTGTGTATACAGGATAAAGGAGCTCACTTCATGAACTGCTGCTCAGTGCTTTGTTTTCTCCTCGATCTTCAGTCTGCAGCCTCATGCTTTATTCAATATAGCCAACTCTTCAAAGCTTTGAAAAAAGAATTATTAATTTCCTCATAGGCTTTTCTCTTGCTACCAACAATTACAGCATTTTACAGAACACAACAAATATTAATGAATTCATTTTCTGAAAACCCCAGAGGAGTAGCAATATAGCCCATTTTCCAATGAGGAGTGGAGGTACGTAGATTACACTAAAAAATTTTCATTAATCTAGGATGCCCAAGGTGAGGTGACAAGGACCTGTTTAATCCCCACTGTAGACTGCATTATATGCAATTTTAATGTTCATCTTCCTTTCACCTCAGTTGCAGGTATCAAGACGGAGCAACTCTGGGATCTCAACCTCTAGCAGAAGGAGAAGACCTCAGAGCCACAACTCAGGTAAGGAACATTCCTGGAAAGGGATGACGAGTCAGTGACCTCTTGAAAGCAAGCCTGGTATAAAAGATTTGCTCAGCAAATTCCACAGCAGATTCTGGTACAAAATCTAATTCTTCAGGAAAAAAAATTAGCTAAGCTTCACACCACCAATCTTCCACCTGCAATTCCCAGCTTGAAATTTGATCTTCAAAGTTGCTTCATTCCACAGCATCTCTGCTACTTGGCCCTGACACATCCATCAAACTTATCAGCAGTGAGATAGCATTCCATGAAAAGCCAGTGTGACTGTATATATTTAAGAGATTTCAGAAATTATGGCACTGATATATTTTTATGCATTTTCTAATGCCTATGGTTTTTCAAATTTAAGAAAATTATTTTTGTGGTATAATTTATATGTAATTTTCCTATATTAATAAAAGGGCAAAAAAACCCCACAGTTACAGTAGGCAGAATCACACTGACACCCACACAAACCACAGGTAGAGAAGGAAACTTTAAAACCATTTTTTAGATATCTGCCACCTAAACTAACACAAAAACACTAACAGAAGCAGGCTGCCAGCATACCACGGGTGACTGCTGTGCCTTAATACAATGGGTTTCATAGACAGTTGCCAATAGCAGTTATCTAGCCTAATTGCTCCCGGCCTCTCCCACTCTCTTTTCCTCTCCAAATCTTTATCCCAATCCCATATCTCTCACCTAGCCAATCCAGCTTCGCAACCCAATTACAGCCTACCTTACGACCCAGAATTAGGACCTCCTCCTGCTTCAAAATGTTCTCCATCAGACCTACAAAGCCTCAGCATGGCCTTTTGGCTTTTTTTTTATTGCTCAGCCTCTTCCTTCCCATGTGAGCCAGCATTAGACTTCTTTCCAGGAACACTGGAAGACCACAACTCCTCCCCCTCAATTCTTTTCTCATTTCTTGGCCCCAGACTTTGCCCTCTCTGGATCTTTGTCCAGCAGTTTGGTTCTCCCCAGCCAGCCCACTTCTCCTCTACAGATCCCTCTTGTTGTCCTTCATTCCCAGTCTCACTCTACTGGTTCTTCTATCAATTCTCCCTGCCAAAACAGCACAGGTTTTCTGCCCCAAATTTCTAACACAACTTTAACCAGCAGGTACCCACGCCCCCCCTTGTCACCAGCCTCTTGTCCCAGATGATTTGTCAGTCCCTTACTGCCTTCCTGCCTTCAGGTGCCAATCTTTTCAGCCAGTCATCAAGTCCCACTCAGTTTCCCTCCTTCTCACTTCAGTCCCAGGCTCCTGTCCCTGCTACATCACCTGCCTTTTGTTCCTTTGACTTTCTCATAGCTTCCTCCTCCACATATCTTCAATGACAGCAGATCACTGGCAGCACATAAAACACAGAGTTATCAGCTGTCAATACAGTGCCTGACTTCATCCCTGCCTTGAGCCACCCATTACAAGGAATACCTGGTTCCACCAGGGTTGGGCTGTATTTAATTATTCGGTGTAGAGGGAGTTCACGAACACACAGGAGGTGTAAGAGGTCTAGCTTATACAAAATAGACAAAGTCATCAGAATTTTAGCTACTAAAAGAAAATTTAAAACATCTTCCCTGGGCATGATACCAAGGCCACCCCTTTGAATTTCCTTTGTTTGTTATAAAGCATAGGATGCTCAACATTTTCAAGAAAATGAGATTAACTTTCTTAATGATGGGAAATTATTTTTTAATTCCCTGTCTTCAAGCTCGGTGACATCTGACCTCTTGTTGATGAACTAAAAAAAAAAAAATCATCTCAGACTGATAAAAAAACCAAAAACCAGAAATAGATGCTACTATTTCTAATAAGTAATTTTTTACATTACAATCACTTGATTATAAGTACTTGGAAGCAACATTTTATAAGGCAGAGCAGCTTAACAACCCTAATTATCAGGAAGATCTACCAGCCTCCACAATAACATTTCAAACTGTATAAAGACTCTGTGGAAACCACATTATGATCAGTGTAACAGAGCAGCTCAACACTACTTCGTTCCACTAATTTCAGGCTTGTTTATGTAGATTCAAATTATTTTTAAGAAAAAACTTTTTTACTATTAAAAATAAAATTAAATCACACACTGCTGTATTCTCTGGTACTATTGCACCAATAAATGCTACCAATATTTAGAAGCTGTCCCAAGTATTTAATAATAAATAAGAGAATTAAAACTAAGAGCCGAAAATAAACAATGTATTTGATGCAAGAAGATGCAGAGGGAGTGCCTTTCCAATACTCAGAATCCTGTCCTTCTGTTCAGGACAAATGACAGATATCAGATCAACCTTTCAAATAATTTGATCTAATTTGGACGATATTATTTTTGAAAGGGAACTCTGTCATCAATTAACCATGATAAAAAATTTCCAGGAAAAGCTTACACTTCAAAGGAAAGTTTCAGTTAGTTTCATATTAGTTTCCAGTATTGGAGGGGAAAAAAATAAAAAAAAATAAAAAGCTCATTTAAGTCACAGAGGTAAACCTCAAGGCTTGTTCACAGATTTGCATAATGCAGCTGCAGATTAGCATTACAGTCAGGACAGCAACTACGTATTGTTGCATTATACTGAAATCTCTGCACTGTAGATTCAAAGATGTTTGGGGTTTTTTTTGCTCTTTCCTGACTGCTTAGCCCAAATAATACTGACTTCATTGATACTAATTTTCACTTTTCTCTTCATTATGTATTTTATATTTCAACTTCATGTCTAAGGAATTTTTCTTGAATTATGTTTAAAAGACTAAGCTACCCAGAGGCTTCATGAATTTGAAAGAAATTTAAATTAATTGAATTTCTAAACTATTGAGAATTGGCAATTTTGAAAGTAACCATGGTCTATAATTAACATTAGGCATAGGCAAACCTCAGTACAGGGGTACACGCTAATGTACAGGAGATGGGGAAACATGTTGGAAATATTACGTCTGTTCATCAGCCTGCACTGCCTCAAGAAAGGAAACAGAGCAACTCTGGCTTGAACTTAAACAGCAGCAATATTTATAGCAGAATATCTTTTTGCTCTATGCTAAGAGGGTTCAGCAGAGCCAAGTTTCCCCTCTGAAGGATCTGGCAATAACACAGCTCACATATTATGCAATGCCACAAGTACTTACGTAAGGGCTTTTCTTGAGAAATGCTACACAGAAAAATAAGCGTACAAAATCCCACTGTATAGGTAGGGATAATGAAAGTCAGAGCATCTGAATGACCTGCCCAGGGTCATTGCTGTGAGTCAACAAACAGCCACAATACACATCTCTGGACCTTTAGCCTACTATTTTAACACTAGTCTTCCTATCAGTTTAGCACTTGTTCACTGCAATTAAAAAGATGACTCCTCGGGGCAAAAAAAATGGTCAATTGTCTCAAAACCTTTTTTTGACAGAAAGCAGGGAAGGTGAACTATAGGAAAGTCCTAATATTTTCTTAATGTTTTAATAGTGGTTGCCAAACAAATTAGGTCTAAACAATCTGCTGACTGAGATCATAAAGTCACAAAGTCAATGTGAAAAAAAATGAAATAATTAAGCTGCAGTCAGACCATGGAAGGCTAACCTGTGACACTGACGTAGTTCTGCTCTCCCCTTGTATTATACAAATTAAACTAAATTCTGACTACATTTTGAAAAAGCCCTGCCCTATGAATGAACTCTGTTCATCTGTTATTTTTATATACACATCTTTGCCCCAGGATTGTTAACCTGTTTGTCTCAATTTGGAGACAATTAGCAAGTTACCTGAAAACATAGTACAATACTGCAATATAAAAAGGTGATGTTCCAACCCTATTCTAACAGCATATAGGCATAGAACGTCTGACAGAAAACTTACCATTCCCTAAAGTTTCAACAGTAAGTACACAATATACATAAACCTAACTCTTAGCATCCTGTCACTATCTGTCACAGGATCTGAGGAACTCCTTGCCCTTAGAAAAACTGTTCCTCGACTGGATTCAGTAGAGCTTTGGTCTCACTATCCAAGTGGATTCATAAAAATAACTTCATCTCTCCAGAGTCCTAACTATTGTAAAAGGTATCGGTTGCTATATCCCTTTAAGTGTTGTAGAAAATAGGGGCTATAACATGACACTGCACTCAAAATGAAAATACTGTGATTAATTTCAAAAGTACATCCTTTGAAGTTATTTTGTAGATGGCCAAATGGATTAAGACTAACAATTTAAGATGGAGAGACAGCTTTCATGAAAAATATTGACTTACCGCTGACGGGCTAATTCAGTCTTTATCAACTGTTTGAATTTTCATAAAAGTATCATTGATTTACTTACAGGGCTAATACAACTATTGAGTAGGTAGCAAAACCACAAATATTTTTATGATTGTGAACCTACGTAGTTCACCAGCTCTTAATTTAGTCTAGAAAAACATCTGTTCACAAAAATGTGGGGGGGAGTGCATATAAGAGCAAAATTCATTTGCTGAATCCTTGTTCTTTCTTACTACCAAACCAGAGCTAAATAACTGAAATAGGTTTAATAACTATTCATTAAAATCTAGCTCTAAACCATTTTAAGATTATAATATAGAGATTAAAATATCAAGAACATAGATTTATGCCATTTCTTTCTACACTGAAAATATAATTTATTTTTAGTATACTGATATTTTGTATGGAAGATGCAGTATCCGCATTAACACCACGTGTTGAGGGAAATCAGTCTCTGCATTCAGCATCATGTCTCTTGCTGTATAAAAGTACATATGACAGCCTGGAGAATCAACAGTTGAGGCACAAATCCTAAATAACAGAAAAGGCTGAGCTGATTTACTAATTGGAGGGCAGAAAGAATGAGTTCAGGCATATACCTACACAAAGACACAATTTGGAGAAAAATGCAACTTCAGCCACCCAATTTGGCAATTCAATGAATTTCAAAGAAATTCAATGTCTTTAAATAAAACCTTTTCATGAATTAGATTTCTCATTAATTTTGTCCACAATAAGTTGCTTTTTCAGTAAGTCTAATTACAATTCTCCTAAAAGTAGTTATGAAAAATAATTTTAAAATGTAACATTACCGGAAAGTTGTCAGAATGTCTACTTACAAAAAATGACTCATTAAAAGAGTTACTGAGCTTCTAATTACAAGTTACAATTACATTCTAATAATTATATTCTCATTTTTCTATGTGTTTCCAAAAGAAAGGAGAACATTTTTGATTTTATCAAAAAGAAAAAGAATACATTTTTAAAATCTTACTAAACTCTTCACTTCTTTTTCTAAATATTGTAAAAACTTTCAGATATAAATGTTTCATAGCATTTAAAAAAGTGAATAATACAGAATAAAGTTTAATGTTATATGCAGATCTGAGACAGTCCTCGTGACAAAGGTAAAACCACTTCCTCTTTAAAGATCCCTTTTTTAGTTGTAGCTACATTTGCCAAATCACTGGGGCTGATTTTACAGAAGCTTCCAGCAGACGGATTTTCTTATTATTTTCATCTTTTTTTTTTCCAGACAGAACAGTTCACGTGCTTGCAACACCAAGAATACAAAAAGAAATTCATCTTAAGTGTTGAAAATTTTCATTTCAGAATAAATGGGAGATACTTTGATGAGGAAGAAAGTTATTTAAACCAGTGAGAAAAAGCAGCTATCACAGAAAGTTTTTAAATACTTCATTTATATTTAATTGTTAAGTATTTGTGGTGGGTTGACCCTGGCTGGGGGCCAGGTGCCCACCAGAGCCACTCTATCACTCCCCTCCTTCACTAGACAGGGGAGAAAAGGTGCAACGAAAAGCTTGTGGGTCGAGATAAGGACAGGGAGAGATCACTCACTAATTATCATCATGAGCAAAACAGACCGAACTTAGAGAGGGAATTCATCTAATTTATTACTAAGCAAAACAGAGTAGAGGAGTGAGAAATAAAATCAAATCTTAAAACACCTCCCCCCACCCCTCCCATCTTCCCGGGCTCAACTTCACTCCCGGCTTCAACCTCCGCCCCCCCCCCAGCAGCACAGGGGGACGGGGAATGTCAGTCATCACACGTTGTTTCTGCCACTTCTTCATCCTCAGGGGGAGGACTCCTCTCATCGTTCCCCTGCTCCAGCATGGAGTCCCTCTCACAGGAGACAGTCCTTCACTAACTTCTCCAATGTGAGTCTCTCCCACGGGCTACAGTCCTTCACGAACTGCTCCAACGTGAGTCTCTCCCACGGGGTGCAGACCTTCAGGAGCAAACTGCTCCAGCGTGGGTCCGCCACAGGGTCACAAGTCCTGTCAGCAAACCTGCTCTGGCGTGGGCTCCTCTCTCCACGGATCCACAGGTCCTGCCAGGAGCTTGCTCCAGCACAGGCTTCCCACAGGGCCACAGCTTCCTGCGGGTGCCTCCACCTGCTCCGGCATGGGGTCCTCCACAGGTTGAATCTCTACACCCCCTCATCCTTCCTCCATGGGCTGCAGGGGGACAGCCTGCCTCACCATGGTCTTCACCACGGGCTGCAGGAGGATCTCTGCTCCGGCACCTGGAGCACCTCCTCCCCCTCCTTCTTCACTGACCTTGGTGTCTGCAGAGTTTCTTACATCTTCTCACTCCTCTCTCCGGCTGCAAAAGCGCTCTCTAACTGTTTTTCTCTTTCTTAAATATGTTATCATCACAGAGGCGCTGATTGGCTTGGCCTTGGCCAGCGGCGGGTCCGTCTCGGAGCCGGCTGGTGTTGGCTCTATCAGACACAGGGGAAGCTTCTAGCAGCTTCTCACAGAAGCCACCCCGGTAGCCCCCCCTGCTACCAAAACCTTGCCACGCAAACCCAATGCAGTATTTTATTTCATTATGACATGTCAGTAGCTGTATCTACAATACACTGTACCTAATCCTAAGAAAATATGGACCTTTTAAAGCCCACAAAATGCTACATACCTAAATTAACATTCCAAAATTTTGGTATAAAGTTTTAATTCATATATGATAGTGCTGTTAACCTCTGAACATTCATAGAGACTCTAAACACCTCAATTATGGAATTTGGACAGATTTCTTTTTTCTATATTTGTTTTTTTTCTTCATTAGTAAATTTTCCAACTTCTATTATTGAAATGAACACAAATCGGATCAGTCACATTTCAATGTCACACTTTCCAGACTTTCAGTGTCTTGGTTTGCAAAATGGTATCAAATATAAATTTAAACACCTTAAGCTATACTTTTTTGGAGGTGGAAATGTAAACCAGACTTTAGTATAATACTTTTAATAAGTGTTTTTTCTGTAGAGGAAGCACCATGCAGATATTCTTACAGAACTTACCAAATATCTTTCTGAAGAGACACTGACTAAAATAAGATCATCTCCAACACGCACTTTTTCTCCTTCTGATCGTTGCTTTGAAGCAGGATGGATAGTCCACCAGCATGCCTCACCTATGTCATTATTGAGAAATAGCAGAGAAAGAAATTAGAAAGACAATGCCTGACATTATTGCTATTATTTTCACATTTATCTCAATCCTAACGTTCTGACCCAGTTTTCAGTTGGGTAAACCAATTGTCCATGTGTTTTCAATAACTAATATCATTCCTGCACCACCTTGTCAGAAACTCAGCTGGAAATAATACACATGCAGAAGTGAGCAAGAACTCTGAAACAGTCATTCCAGCGTTGAGTAAGGATACGGCTCTCTGTGCTCTTTAGGCAACCTGGTCCAGGCTCCTTTTGCTAAACGGCTTCCCTGTCACCTTTGTTCCACATTCTGGGAAAGACATCGAAGAATATTCCACCAAGAATTAGGACAAAGAAGCGGAGCAACTCATCACTAAGGGTAATAAAAATAAGCATCTACAATATTGCTTAAAATAATATTTAAAAGATCTCATAAATCCAAAATAAATTACGTTCTTCCACTTCTACTGACTGTTAGTGTCTCTAATTCCCCAGAATATTTGTAAGTGTTAAAGTCACAAATTTTGTTCTAATGATAAACCTTGCCTTCAGATACACTTCTTGAACGAAAACCATGCTTTTCAGAAAAAAATCTCTTTCATCTTGGAACTGTTCAATTGTTGCTTTTATTAAAAACAAGCAAAGTTATTATTTCTAATTAAACAATTACACTAAACTGATGGCATTGTAAGAAGCTGTATCAGTCTAAAAAATACAAATCAATTCAAGTCACTAGCAGTTCTAAAACTTTAATGGAATCTTTATTTAAAATAATACAAGTTTTAAAAATTTTCAGCAGAAAACTTATACAGGCATAGCAACTTGGGAATATTCCTTTACTTATATTCAATATTGTAAATTTATATTGAAATATCAATATACATGGTTATATCTCATAGAAAAGAAACTACATAATCTATTAGAAAAATATAGAGATAAGATACTGAATGTGTAAAACACAGAAATATTAAACTTTGTTTCTTCAGTCCTTACAATAGTCTTAATTTTTATGATTTTTATGTATTTATAGGTCTCTGTTCTGATTTTTAGACTGAAAGTATTCTTCATTACGTAGTCTTTTAAACTAGTGTTTACCTGTTGTGTCCTCTTGCAATCCTACATCAAATGCCAGCTTATCCATTGAAGATCGAGATGTAGAGAGGCAGCATAGATACTATCAAAAGAAAAAAGCATGCATTGCTAGTTCTGCTCACATCACTGAAATATAAAAAGCCATCAACCTACTAACACAGGACTAACCACTCTCAAATTATCCTCACTAGTTACTATCATCAAGAACATATACGCCTGATAAAATGAATGGCACTCAAAGAGACTTGACAAAGGTATACATTCTAAAATAACCTCTCAGTCTATCCAGGTTATCTTTCCACTGAGACGGGAATAGTGAGAGGGGAAACAAAGGAGCTGGTTGCATCGAAGTTCAGCTCCACGAAGCCTCACTTGTAGTTAAGGAGTTTGGAACCCGTATAATCCATCAGGGAATTGAAGAGTGAGGCTTCTGTCCAAAATACGTGCAAGAAGGAATTTCCTTTTCCACTCAGACTCCAACATATGTTCAGGTTGCCAGCCAGATGCCAGCTGTGGATTCAGTCGCAGCTTATGCAATATGCAATATCCACGGGAAAAGAAATGAGAAATCACCAACTCAAAACAGACTGACAAACAGAGAACTCATCACTATGGAGCCAGACTTAGTTTTAGCACTTACCCAGATATGACTGGCTTGGTTTCATATTTCCAAGCATCTACCCTTCACAAAGGTTTCCATTAACCATGGGTAAAATGCCTCTTTGATGCAAATAATTCTCCAGATACCAATAAATGGCAGTAGTCTGGGAACTTTCAAACATAACTTTCATACAAAAAATAAATCATTGCTGTTATCAACTCCTGTTACATACCATGCCGCTGTAGGAATGGCGCAGCAGGATTGCATGGCCATAGAGTAGCGTTCGATGACCGCCACCCTGTGCGGACTGAAAGATAAAGAGAAGTGATATACTGGTATGTTGTAATAAAATCACACCCTTTGAGAAAGAAAATAGAAAAAGAAATCCTCATCAATGTCTGGACAATCTGTGTTTGCCCTGCAACAAAGAAGTCTATTTCTTGATAAAATGCTCAGGAAGATAGTTTTATGAATGTGTTCTCTTTAGTTTTGATTGGCTCTTAATATATTGACCTTGTAAGTACTGAGGGCAGATCTAAGGTAGCATTTGAACAGGCGAACCTAGAAGCTACTGACTTTTTCCTATTAGAAGTACTCAATTCACTGATAAGGGAAAAGAGTGTACTTTGTACCATCACCAATTTGGTATAAAATATATTCCAGAAGTTTGAATCCTTCTTCCTTGGGCTGAAAGCAGGTGGCCTCTAGAGAGGAGCAGCTTTGACGTGCGTCACACTACCCTCTACACTCTTATGCATTGTGAAATCTCTCCACGTTTACCCATTTTTCCCTTCAAACAATATACTTTTCAATATAGAAGGTATGCAGAGGGAGCTTCTGGAGTATCATCCCTGTTTAACCAGAAAGTATTAATGATAGATCAACCACATTGAAGATCATCAACCTCCAGACCACTTGGCCCACAGTGTTTAAAAAACTAGCAGACAGAATTCTTTATCTGCCAGGTAAGTGCTCAAAGACATCCAAGCTAACTCAACAGGCTTTGATTCAGAAATCATGCACAAGTAAGTGTTCCTCTTGAGGAATGCAGCATAAATCTTGAGTGAAAGAAAATTAAAGTAATAAAATTCACTTTTATCCCAAGAAAGTGCAACCATTTTTTTTCCACAATAGTTTCATTACAGTTTCTATTTATCTATAATGTTTAACCACTCGTGAAAGAATAAATAAATCTTGTTAAAGCATGAGCAACCTTTCAACTTCTGCTGAAGATTTCTGAATTCCTTAGACTGAGATGCAGCTGACTGACATTGGTAAGGAGCAGAGACACTGTCAAGAGCGTAAGTACATATTCTTCTGACAGAACATCTCACATAACATTATGCACTTCACGCTCTTCAAGCAATACCGATAAATACATATTTTTTGAGTCTATAAATGTGACAACTCCATAAGTAGCAGTATTCTTTCATATAGGACTCCTAATTTAATTTCTTATATACAGCATTTATACCCTTTCTTTTATCACAGTAGACTGACCTTCTGTTTGACTGGAGCATCAGATTCATTACAGAATAAACTGGAAACAATCATACTATGTTATCTCTCTGGCAGCTTCATTTCAGTGCTGAAGATCAATTTAACTGAATGGCTATGGTGACAACACACAATTATTTCCCTTCCACGTTTACTGGTTGTCCTTCTTTATCTTTTACCCATTAGCATAATATTTTTTGATCTTTGAGTAACTTGGTCAAGGAAAGAAAAAAAAAGAGGAATAGAGAGTGAAAAAGGAAGCACTGCAAAAAATAATAATTTTAGCACTTTTAAGAAACTGTCAGGAATTGATGGCTTTTATCTTTATTGAGAAGAGAGCATCTTGATGGACACAAGGTATATTTTGACTTTCAACAAACTGTAGCAGTCAAAATGCAGGGAGGCACATTCAATAATCTCTCTGGAAGACTGAATGACAAGAACTTTTATTAAGAAAGAATAAAAGTCACGGTCTTTGTCACAGACACCGTCTTGACAGTAAGACATGAAGATTTAGCTTTGAACTACCATTGCTACTACCACTTTTTCCAAAGGCACAAGGAAAGAACGAGACATTTGATAATGTCAGGCCCACTGTACCAAAGGTGAATGCTGAATGGCTGCCACACATCACATTAAGGAAGAGGGGTAAAATTGCTGTGATCATACTGCCTTACCAACATTTCAGGTTTGCCCAGAAGCTTTATCAACAGCAGGCATAGCTACCCAACCAACCAAGTCACTAATATGAACATAAGCCTGAAATGCCACTGATACTTTTAACAAAATTATTCTGTATTACTAGCCATAAATTTGACTTCTGACACATAGATTAAATTGTCTGTTGTACAAAAGATGAGAGGAATAGTGTGATCAACAACAACAACAAAAAAAATCAAGGCTACATTAGCTTGCCTTGTTTTCGCCATATTGATTTGTCTGTCTAGCATGTCTTTTGTTAAATGCCCATTTGTAGCTGAAGAGGAGAAAGGTTGGCTCAAAAAAAAATTCAATCACTTTTGTGAAAAATGGAGGAGTGGTTTTTTCAGGTCATTTTTCCCAAGAGAACTAAAGTAATTCTTTTTAACCAAATTATTTTGCCCATTAAAAAAATACAAGCAAGTTTGCTGGTTTTGTTTCTTAGACAGAAAACAGAATTGCAAAACACATTTCAATCATTTTCCACTCAAAGGTTTCTGAGAAGCAGTTATAATCAAGTCATTCATATGGAGGGAAAGTGAAAAGATGAAATACAGGAGCGACTGAAAGAGAACACTGGTACTATGAAACTGCTTTCCATTGTGGAGCCTGCCTTCCCAGCTATGTACATACCTATAAGTTCATTTCATATTTTAAAGGCTCATTTCATAACTAAATACTGAGCATTTATCTTTATGCCAGAAACTGCATAGTAAGTAGCTGTTGAGCTATGATTGTCTACTGAAAGCATCTTTGATTTTCTAAATAATCCATTCCTTCCTGGGCTGCTGCAGAGAACTGTCTATTTTCCATGTGTTAATAAATATAAATTTAACAGTTAACAACTGGACTTCTATGGCAAAGATGCAACATTCCAAGATAAGGTGTGACACTGAAGTTTTACCAAGTGTCTAGTAATATTCAAATAATAATATTTTAGAAGACACTGCAATTAAGACTTCTGTGGAAGCCACAATCCTGACTAATTCAATCTTTAATGCCCACAGACTTTTGCACAAATATATGAACGGCATTATAATGCAAACAAGTTTCTGACAAACACATTATTTATCATGAGTATTATTTGCTTTATGTTTTTAATTTCCAACTTTCAGAGTCATTTCTAAGTTGGACAATACACTCCCGGAACAAAACCAGGCTGGAGAAAAATACATTTGTGTTCAAACAATTTATCCATTGAAGTTCTACAAACTATGCCATGCAGGAGTATCAACTATATGAATGCAAAACTCTTCTCCTCATCTTATCCTTCAAGAACTTGGGATTTAGAATATGACTTGGAAAGCCTTCAGGCCTGGTAAACTCTACAGTCAATAAATTGAGATTGAAAGCATATCGGGCAAATTCACAGTGCTTGTAAAAACTTCATATAAACTGCCCATCTCTACTTTAATATTTCTGCAGCTGGACTACAAGATTAATTTGGAGTCATCTCATTATCCAAAAGCCATTGCTGAAGCAAAGGCAATTTAGAATACAACAACAACAATTACAGCTGAAGAAATTAGCATTCAAAATATATAAACAGCTTTCAAGTTCAATGCATTGTTAGACCAGGCAATGAGAATACACTAGTAAGATCTGAGTTGCTTAATGTGATGTAAAGAGTGTTACCTTGAAACAAAAATAAAGAAGGAAAATAAGTTAAAATTGGGAAATATTTCTCTTCCTTGTTTTCCTAATAGAAATAGAATTAAAATACCAAAAAGAACTTAAAAATTACAACCTACAACCTGTCTAGTAAAATGTGCAAATGATGGAAGCAGCATAACATGAAATATTTATAATTAGATTTAACAAAAATTTATGTATTTTACTGTGAATACCAATCCTGCAGTGAGATATGTTATACACAACAAAACAAACCCTTTATATCTGTATAACTTTGTATACAGACAACTGCCATATGTACAGACATGCAATCACCTGACAGATTAAAACAGGTATTTCATTGACGTTAATTCACACAGTAGCACTTACAGCACTACGGCTGCATTGCTACACTCGTGGCCAAACATAAGAATCTGCAGGAAATTAATCCTGGTGACACTGAACAAGTGTTTTGGAGCCATTTGTGCTTCTGGGAACATCACTTACTATGAGAATTTTGAGAGACTAGTGAATACCCTGTGGCATCCAAAGAGATTTTTGAGTCAAATAACCATTACCTTTACATTCTTTTCAAGAGAACAGCCTTATTTCTACTAGAGAAAACATTTCTTAGACCAATGAGTACTCTACTGCAGGCAAATGCTGATATGTCTCTGCTGACTTTTCTTCACAGGTCTACACAATCTCCAAATGTATGAAAAGGGAAAGAGCCATGAGCTTCAGGGAGGTACCAGAGAAAGACAAACATGTGAAAGCATGTAATTAAACAGGATAGTTATTTCAGTGTTGTGTGTGTGTAAACAAAGCTTTCATAACATTGTCATTATTCAGAAATCTAATGCTTGAGAAAGCCTGACAGCAATTGCATTTAGCACATGGCAATTCAGATAATTCTAGTCACCCATGAAAGCAATTTAAAAATACTCAATGTGTCACAAGAACACAGGAACTGAAGCACACTCTCTAGAAAAATCATACGAGATAACACAGCGAATTTTTAAGAACAATGTAATGGCTTTTCTTGCCTCATTCCATGATGAATCCATAACAGCAGAATGGAATTAGCAGCACGTGCAATAAGGAAAATGACAGCACAAAGACTAGATTGTAAGTATACTTTTGATAAACTTAAAAAAAAAAAATCAAGTGAAACAATAAGCTACATAATATTGGTAGTAAATCCTTCAAAAATACAATCCATATAATTTACAGTAACAGCAAATTATGATCCAATTGCAACCAGCTGCTCAGGCTGATATTTCCTCTGTGCCCCAGACCCAGCCGTAGGAAACACTAGCCCAAATGGTCTAGCTGGAACTTAGGACTGCTCAATATTGCTCTGAATGGGTTTCTAAAAAAAAAATTAAAACAACAACAAAAAAAAAACCCCAAAAAACCCACACAACTATTTTCATAGCACCAAAAATTTTTAACATGTGAGAGCAGCTGTACAGTAAAACCAGCAATGTGCTCCCTGTTTTTCTTCAGAGATGTTTTCCAAGGCAAATACTGCAAGATAATGTTAAAAGTTTCAAATATGACTTTTAGTGGCTATTTCATATGTACACTGAAGTAAAACAATGTCCTTTAAAGCACTGAGTACTTACACTTCATCAAAACGGAGCAAGCCTCTGAAACAAAGCCTAAGTTAACACTTTATTGTCAAAGCCAATGGGGAAATCAATGCTTACTGAATTTATTGTTGTCACAGGCTTAAGTGCTAACAGCAGCTTAAACCTGCAACATGTAATAATGAACACTCATTTCAAAACACACCAACTTGGTATTTAAAATAAAAACATTGGTGACTTTCATATTTAAACCTCAATGTGATGCATTTGGATGAGGGGAAAAGCTAATTGTTTCTACTAATGACAGCCATCTTACATTTAAAATAGATGCTGGAGACAGCATGTCAAACAGAGGACACCTATACTTCCATAAAAAACACTTGCAAATATAAACGCAAATCATTATCTTCTCCATCAGGGGTGCGTTCTAAGTTTCATGAAGCTCTGTAGTTTATTTCCAACATTTATACTGTTAGAAAACTACAGAATGCAGAAAAAAAATCCTATCTCTAAATCTAGACACTTAGTTCAAATGTATAAGCAGAAGTATATAATTAAACACAGAATATCCTCCAGTTACCTGCTTTGAACCCTTTTAAATTAAAAACCATCACCACCACAAAAATAAACCAAGCAGGAAATGGCACCCACCAGTGGGACTCATGTTGGCGCTGTCAAGTTTTCTACTCAGGACCATTCATTACATTCTGAAATTGTGTTTTGACCCATTAGAAAGAGAAACCAAATGGGAAATGTGGGTCTGATCACAAGTATTGGCATGAAAAACATCAACTACCATGCATTCTGAGTAAAAGTATATTTAGGCCCTGGACTATGCTGTTCCCAGTCAGAAACTACCCGTGTCAAGACCAGAGATGTAGGGCTGTTGGTGTCAGTGCGTTTTTCCAAGAAGCTGATGAAAGTTTTTAAACCAGCAGGCTAATACAAGTAGTTAGCCTGAGCTGGCTCTTTAGAAAGCAAGCTGCAATAAGGAACATGTGCTTTGTTTATATATAAATTCTTTAGGGCTTCCTGCATTTAAGCAAATTAAAGGCTCCGTGTAGTAATCTGCAAGGTAGAAAAGTACTGAAAGGATGTGGAATAAATGTAGATCTTGAAAGTTTTTGACTCCTTACTCAGGAGAAGGAAAACTCCATGATGGCAGAATTAGCAATGAAGCAAAAGAAACTGGGGTAAAAAAAAAAAAAAAAAAAGGAACTGGGAGGATCTCCCACAGTCTAAAACCATCTACTATGGTTCTACACATACATATTTGAATGATGCTCCAACCATCTCTGTAGAGGAGAGGATGCTCAAAATTAAGTTTCCATAGCAATGCAAAAACTACTCATCGATTAATTTCATTATTAATATGCAATTTTTAATCTGTTCCAGACTAATGCTGATAGAGGCCAGTATTTATCTTAAAAAAAAAAAAAAGCAATCGTGATGCAATCCTGCAAACTGACTAGAATTGGAGACCACCACAGGAAAGTGTTCAATGAGAGCTCTTACCATAATTATATCACTGTCTAAATTTTTTCACACTGAACACAACTGTATATGACTAACAACAGCCTTCTCTAATACTAGGCAACAACCAGCTGGAAAACACAGAAAGGCTCGTTCTCTTAATACCAGTATGATCAGTAACAGCTTATGAAAAGCTGAAAGAATTTCTTGATAACAAAACACAAACTCAGATTGATTTAGCCTAAGGCAACTAAACAGCCAGTGGAGAGAAAAGAGCACTTCTGGATAATAATTCAGCCAACCTAAAATCTGAGTAACTCTTTGATGATACCTACGCTTCTGTTTGTGTTAGGGAGCTTAGGATACCCATGGCGTGAAATTTTTGGGATGAATGCCAGCCAAAGAGTCCAGAAAACCCAAAGCAGTGGTGAAAACAGAATGTGTGGAAACAGGCTGAGTCACTGCAGAACTTGTGAAGTCATCCTTGAACAGAACTAGAAGGCTTGTGAGACAAGACTAGTGTGCTGGGTTTGGCTGGGATAGAGTTAATTTTCTTCACAGTAGCTAGTACAGGGCTCTGGTTTGGATTTGTGCTGAAAACAGTGTTGATAACACAGGGATGTTTTTTGTTACCGCCGAGAGGTGCTCACACAGAGCCAAGGCCTTTGCTGCTTCTCACCCCAACCCACCAGTGAGTAGCCTGGGGGTGCACAAGGAGTTGGGAGGGGACACAGCCAGGACAGCTGACCCCAACTGATCAAAGGGATATCCCATACCATATGACGTCATGCTCAGCATGCAAAGCCAGGGGAAGAAGGAAGGTGGAGACGTTTGGAGTGATGGCGTTTGTCTTCCCAAGTCACCATTACACATGATGGAGCCCTGCTTTCCTGGAGATGGCTGAACCCCTGCCTGCCCATGGCAAGTGGGGAATGAATTCCTTGGTTTGCTTTGCTGTTGTGCATGGCTTTTGCTTTACCTATTAAACTGTCTTTATCTCAACCCACAGGTTTTCTCACTTTTACTCTTCTGATTCTCTCCCCCATCCCACCAGGGAGGAGTGAGCGAGCAGCTATGTGGGGCTTAGTTACCAGCTGGGGTTAAACCACGACAATTAAGCAAAACTAAACAATTCACACTTGGAATAGCAATGCTGGGAAATTATATGTCCAGCAGCATCGAAAAACTTGAAAATGCTGCAAGCAGTAAAGACTACAAACAAAGCTGCAGACTGTGAGCCAAGGAGTTTTACATGTTGTTCTTGCTCACATAGAAGTATCTATTTTCTTTAAAAATCTTGCCACAAAAAAAGACAGAATTTCCCTTCCAAAGGAACAGCATCCAGGCCCAGAAGCCTTGAATTCTTCTACCAAAAACACTAATGAGATCCCTCTGAAATTACTGTACTCGTGGCCTGCCATTTCCAATGGCTGGCACCAAACCCACAGCATTTAGTTGCTTAGAATTTAAAGATGCAAAGTAAATCAATCCATTGACATATGGTAATATATTCCTTCACTCCGCTCGTATCAAATAACAGCAGCACTAAAGGGCAAATGCAAACCAGTTTAAAAGCAATTTGTTTGTCTCACTGTAGCCTGTATACCATGTTACAATGGAAAAACAAACAGGAGGTTGAACCTATCAAGACATTAGATAGGCTATAAATATTCAAGTCTTTACACCTTACTTTTAAATCACTATTTTGTCAATCAACTTTTATTCATGGAATTCACTACAAAAGAGTAAGTGCTGCAAAAATTCAGGTATGGGGATTAGTATGACAGATGACTCTGCTGATACCCACCCTTAGATAATGATAGCCACTGTGACAAAAAAAAAAAAAAAAAAAAAAAAAAAAAGAGAGAAACAAACTAAACTTCTTTCACTGACATGATCAGCAGTTACCTCCTATGTTATGTGTCGTGCCAAGCCAAAGAACAGAAAAAAGAGTTTAGCTAAACTATAGGTTTCTCAAGGATGTCTTGCTTTAAAAGCTGTACTACGATGTGTAATTATGCTTTATATAAATATGGCATAAAAATTGGAATAAATCAACTAGCCAATAAAAAACATTAGCATGTCTTCTTCAGTTAAGAACAGAGATATTTTACTCAGAGATTTTATTTACTCAGTTAAGAACAGAGATATTAAAAAGATTGGAATCATTGGTAACGATGATAAACAATTATGCCAGCACCATGTTAAATGATCCCAATTTTGCTTATATTGACAAGTCAGAAGGCAGAAGAAACAGCCGCGTAATTAGAAACATTTCAAATATACCTCATGATTAATATTTCCAACACTACATCTATGTTATCACTTTTCCAGCAATGGGAAACTTCACAGCAATGAAAAGCAGATACAGCAGTAAAAATAAATAAAAAATAAATAACATTGATTATCTGTTTCCAGCTTTCTACGTAAAAGAAACATTTATATTTATGGCTGAGACAATGCTTCCATTACAAACTCCTACTTTCGAGCACTTACAGCCATTTGGAAAAAAAATTGCCCAAGAGGATAAAATTTATCGATTTCTCCCCTAGCTTAGTGAAGATTTCTCTTCCCCCGTACTCCTCCTCCTTCACTGCATAGGAGATAGAAAAAATTAATAAAAATCTTCCTGGGTTATTTTAGAGCTAAATAAGTGGAGGAGGGAGGCATTTTTCACAGGTTAAGGATTTTGCCTAAGCTTTTTCTGTTGCTGTATGATACAAGGAATGTGAATCATCCTTGTCACTTGAGAAAGAAACTCACAGATAAAGAATAAGACAGACAGCCAAGTGGGAAGAAAAGATGGATCAGCAGAGGAGTCATGCTAAAGAAAATTTCTCTGACATCATTAAATCCAGCCCTTAAAATAGCACTGCTTATCTTGCCCAGAATTCCTCCCTTTTGCAGAGTGACAATGAAGTAAGACCATACCACAGAAAAGCAAACTCTTAGGGGATGAAAAAGCAGTAAACAAATCATTTTAGAACATGAACTGGGAATAGACATGGATAATTACAGGAAAAAGTAGAAAACGGGTAACCAGCACATCTTGGCTAAAATCACAGCCAATTATTCAAAAGTCAGTTATTCAAAATGTTTGGAGGTTCACCAAGTGCCTCGGTCACCATCTTAATAAAGAAAAAAAAAAAAAAAAGAAAAAAAAAAAAAGCCCTGAGAGGCAGAGCTCCTGCTCATGCTTACTGACCTGAGGCAGTGAAGGGCCGGTGACCCCCAGCCCAAGGGCTCCTCACTCACCCCGCTGACACCGAGACGCCATAGCATCACAACAGCATTCTTGCGACAGAAGAAACACTGTGCTGTCCCTGCTTTCCAAAATGCCCAGATGTTTTGTTGTGACTTTTGTTATTTATTTGTCGTCTCAAGATTTCTTATTTACCAGAGAGTGTTGCATTCTTACTGAAAGGGTAAGGATGTACCGAGAATCAGAGAAGCCAGCTCAGAGTCCTCTTTCCACAAAGGTGCCCGCTTTTGGTCCTTCATGATCTACATAAACCTTAACCCCAATCCCAACTACAGTCACTGTGGTTTCTAAAACCAAGTTTTTACAAAATCCAGTATGTGCTATTTTAGTGAAGGCAAGTTTGATGCTGATGTTAAAAATAAAGAAAAAGAATGAATTAAATTAGTCGTAGGAATTCACAGGAAGTATAACACTTAATGTTTAACTTGCTTACCTTCATCATAAATTTCTGTAGAGCCATGAGAAGGGAAAAAAAAGAGAAAATGTGAAATGAATATTTGCTTTCAGGTGCTTAAAAATGGGATTTGTTTTCCCTAAAAGAGTGGGATACACAGAACTACAAACCACATTTAAAAGGAACATTTATCATTGCAATTAGCATAATTATAGCTCGTGCTAGAAAGCAAAACAGCTGCTCAGAACAAGGTTTCATCATTTTTTTATGCAATACTTTTCTCAGATTTTATTTTTTTTTTTTACTTTAAATAATATAGCACATTAAATACTTATTGTTTAAAGATAAAACGCAGTACAGGTAAAACAGGAGCCAGGCCTGATCATCTTCAACAACTTGCTCTGCAGAGAGTTTCTAAGTACAATGCAAGTTGTAAAGTCCTGTATTCAAAGTGCAGTGCTGGAGAGTA
Organism: Balearica regulorum gibbericeps; assembly: GCF_011004875.1. Lineage (NCBI taxonomy): Eukaryota > Metazoa > Chordata > Aves > Gruiformes > Gruidae > Balearica > Balearica regulorum. The sequence goes on along the minus strand of NC_046186.1, from coordinate 84,196,269 downwards.
ACACCACTATTGTAGTAACATATGTTCTGTAAACACACAATAAATTAAGAAAATTAAAGTGTTACTAATATTTGATGCAGTGGTTAAAAAAAAATTCAGTGCCAAATGACTGCCATTAGAAGATTATGGAAATTTGTAGGTTAATTTTCATGGAGGTGCTCAAGAACAAAAGGAGAGTGATATGTTATGTTACATGCAGTGATCTGGTTTTCTCTGTGAGAGATCTTTGACCACCTTTTCCTCTTTTGACCTCATCAGTGCACGTTTTGATATCACAAAATTTGTAGCTGAGGACTGAAGTTTGGCAGCAAATCTCTATTCCACATGAAAAGACAGTCTAGCTGGAGAGCTTCCAAGCAAGACTGGGTGCTTTCATCTCATACATGCTTTTAAAACAGAAGTATCTGTTCTCAAAGATGTACAAGATGTTCTAGCTACCAAAAAAGAAAAAAAAAAAGTATAATCTAATGATCTCAAAATGTTCAGAGACTTCTCTCCTTAAAAGTCTTCTAGGTTTTTTTGGTAGTTAGCCACTTGCAAACAAATGGACCAAAACTAAAAGATCATGCACCCTGTCTGCCATCCCCATAAAGCAAGGATTTAAAATATAGTATGATTATTTCAGCATTATTATTCATCCCATTTCTTGTCATCCCAATATTTTGTTTGCTTTTACTGGGTGGCTCCAGAAACTAACCAGAAGTCTTTGCCAAGCTGTCTACAGTGGGGTGTGTGTATAAATTCATTAATATAGAAACAAGTTAATTACATGATTAATTCTAATATAATCTTTCCTATATTTGTCAATACTGAATTTCATTTGCCTTCATGCTGTCAGTTTATCAAGGAGATTAGATCCATCATAGATCTCGGTTTCTTCCAGCTGTCATTCATCTACGAAATTTTATTCTGAGAACTACACAATCCCACTGCTTTTTCCGTATTATGAGTATATTAAACAACAGTCCTTCTGTGAAACCTTCTGGCTTTCTTCTTGATAATTTATTTTAACTGCTTGATTGTAACGTCTTAACTAGTTTCAAATTAAGATGAGTAAGTTTATCTTTTCCCTTGATTACTGAAATGATACGGCAGCTTCTTGTGCTGGATTTTTTGGAAGACCAGATTTAACAATTCATTCTCTTCAGCTGACATATTAAATAAACTGCAACAAATGAGAGAGAAACAACTGTCATCTGTTCGCATCTGTCATATCGTGTTCTTTACAATTACTCTGGTTCCTTAATAATTTTGAAGATGATTTACATGTCTGTCTTAGAGACAGAAAGTGCCCTAAACAGTCCTCTGTAAGCTAGAAAACCTGAAAGACAACAGTGGGTGAGGGAAGTCTGAACACATATATACACCTACTGCTTCAGAATCACCAGGGGAAGAAACACTCTGAAACTTAATTGCTGTAAAAATGTTTTCTCTTCATGGCAAACACTTAAATGAATGTTATGTCCACGAATGTGAAGAGAATGCCCCTGTGAAACTTCAGGCTAAGCCTGAGAAGTTACGTGCCATGAACTGTGATGGCCTCAGCTGCCCAGCTAACGGCAAATGAACGGGGCAGAGGGTTCAGGCACTCCTGTCACACCCTTCTGCAAGAACATTCTCCAAGGTTTTTAGACCAAATTCCTCTGCGCTAAAGGAGAATGCTTTCTTTGAAAAACATTCTCTCAGCCTGGGGAAAAACACACACAAAAAAACCCAACAAAAAACCCAAACCAAAAAAACAATACCCTGAAGCAAGACAACAGAAATTACACACTTCAGGTAGGCAACAGGCTGTTACACAAGAAATGTCTCCAACTCATCCTCTGCAGAGGGAAGAACTTTCTGCTCCTTCGCACTTGCTCTCCCTGCCTCACCATGACAGTGCACATGAGTTTCTGGACTAACATTAGCAATTCACAATGTGCATTTGAAAATTAAACAGATAGAACAGACCTATAACTTCTTAATGTCATTCTAACATCCACTACTCTTGAAAGGTATTGTTTGCCGAACACCAACACCAAAGTGTTGCAGTGATAAAAAGACAGACCAATAAAATCACTAAGTACAACAAATAATTCTTGTACCCTTCAATACCAACCCAGCTAAAAGAAGAGCTCACATTGTAATGACATGTTATTTTAGTTATACAAAAGTCTCCTATTGCATCAGTGGAGCTGCACTCCACTTTACATTTGAAATGTGACATTCTACACACCTTAACAAACCATACAGATGTATGCAATGTCCAGTATGAAACACTATTAAAAATATGCTCAGTCTTAAGAGTTATTAAGGATGAGATTTATCTCTGCACTATATAGATTTCAGCTAGTTGTGTAGACTCGCTTTACAGTCAAGGAAGAGACAGTAACTACTAGAATGTGAGTCATCTGATTTATTAAGCTGCTATTTTCTGTAGGATGGGACCAACTACACGCTAGAATTAGTAGTCTAAATAACTTGCTAACCCTACACTGTCTACAGCATAAATGCCTAAAGCACTTTCAATATCTGAAGAGCTGACCAGTTATGAACTAAGTACAGAACATCTATACTGTATCAGACACTGACGTTCAAGAATCCACTGGAAGATCTTTACTTAGCATTCAGAAGCAAGGTAATAATTGGACTTCTGACATATTTCTGGACCACAAATAAGTGTCTCCCTTAAATACTGTCCTACTGAAATCAATGCAAATTTGATGACTAAATGCGCCAAAGACACCATTTCACCTTTAGAATTCACTTGTTCAAGAAATCAGAATGTGCTGTGAGTTTTACATGCAACTGTTTCTCTAGCATCTAATTTTCTCAAAAGTTATCCAGAGAGGTAGGACTGATAATTGGATGTAATCAACAACTGGATAATCATATTCCACTGACTTAAGTCTTTAGCTGCATATGCTATCTGAGCTTTTTGGGACAAATGCCTGGGTGAGTGCTTAGTGTCACACGGGTATCACCCTTGTGGAGGGACAAAACTCAGTACTCAGCAGCCAGATTACCTGTACAGCTTTAAACATGATGGGGGGGGGGGGGGGGGGGGTGTAGGGTTGTGGTGTGGAAAAACCCACCCAAAAATACCCACCACCCCCGCAGGATTTCAAATTATTAGATATGAGGCAAATAACATCCATCATCCTATCCATTATCCTAACTGTTGTCTCTCTCAAAATAAATAAATAAAATGTAATACGGATTGAAGCTTCATCTGAGGACACTAAGGATATATTATTAATGTAAATATTTACAGCTGTTTGGGGCTATTATATTATTTGGCTCCTTGGACAGCTTTTGGATAGAGTATCACTTACTATGATTGTTCAAACACCCTCTAATTTATCACAATTTCACCTTAATTCTTGGACTCTCTGGCTAGATGAAAAGAGAAATATAGTAATGCAATTTTATGTGGAATGTTTGATAGCAAAGTTGCCAAGATTGGTTTTAAAATCCCTTTAATTTAGAGATCTCCTGACTATATCTTTCGTATATATTTTGTACTTGTAGTATTGTATTTGCTTACATACAAATATCAGATCTTTACACTAACCTCATCAAGAAGTATTGAAAACAAGTAAACCGAAAGTAGACAGTTTGCTGCAATTCACAGTAATTACTATTGATACACAGAACACAGCTTGAAGTTCTAAGATCTACAATATGGGGTGAAGCAGAAATACCCAAGGAATCCCAGTACGCACCTGGAAATGCTACTATGCTATTACAATAAGTTCCAGTCAGATTTACACACGTATTTCTTCCAGAAAAGCGTACTTAGAAAATGTTTGTACTATTTTCTCTTGATGATGCAAATTATCAATCATCATTAGACTTGGGCTGCAATTCAGATTTGCTACGATATACAGTACACTAAGGATGGAATTGCAGATGTTGTTGAAACTATAGTTGTCGGTATGGCATTTTAAGCACTACTTCCCTAGTCACTCCATTTCGATATGCCTGTTCATTTTAACCTCATACAGTCCTATCTCCTCCCATTTTCCCCTCAAGATGTGTATGAGAACTGAGAGATCCTATGTTCATGCTGCTGCTATTACTCCCTACATTGAGTCACCTCTGCAGTCTATGTTATACCTAAAATTTGGATGCAAATTCTTTAACCAGAGGGATCAAATATTTGTGCAAATTAGCATACTTTCCCACCACAGTAATCTGACAAATAAATCTATATTTAAGTAAGGGAACTTAGTGTGAACAAAACAAAACAAAAAAATTAAGTCCTTAGGTAATTCATTTAATGATTTAAAATCACACTGATCATAAAGCATGGATGTACAATTAATTTAATGGCATTGAAGAGAAACCACTGCAACCATTTGTCTTGATGAAGCTTTGTTCTGTGGTTCACTCTGAACTCTACAACCCTAGCTTGTTTCCTTTAGTCAAAATCCACTTGTTCTTGTATATTTATCCAGGCCACACTATCCTCAAAGCCAGAATTTATTCGCTTCTCAACTCAGAAGTCTCTGTAATGACAGCAATTCTTTTGAAAAGTGTCTGAAGTGCGTTTCCTTACTCTGCAAGTTTCCTTCTCCAAAGAAATGGAAAATTAATTTTACTGGTGGCATAAAACTGACCTAACACAGTAAGTAGGGAGTAAGAAGAGGAAGAGAAAAAATATTTACCATTACCTTCAGCAGAAGAGGTTCCTTTCTCTATTTAAAAGTTGCAGACAGTCCTACAATGTTATAGTTGGCACAGCTTTGCCATTGGGCAGTGTAAGGATGAAAATCCTTGTCCCTTTCACTCTAAATTTAAGAACCAATACACTTGGTTTCCCTTCAGGTAAAAAGATCTTCAGAGTAATTTGTCTTGAAAACAACTATTGTTGATGGCTCTTAATGCCAAATTTTCAAAATAATTCACCAACAATATGTAGCCAAATGTGTAAAAAATGCCACGTTTTGGAAACCACAGATGCCCTAGAAAATTCGCACTCCTTACACTGAATTCTGTTACAGTGCTGAGCAGTCGTTCTGAAAGTCAAGACAGACATTGAAGGGTTCTTATGAGAACAGAAGTCCTTTAAAAAAAATCAAACCCTTATAATATACAGCACCTGCCTTGAAATCTCAAATTTAAAAAGAAAAAACCACACCACTAGCTGCTAATTCACAGCAACAGACACTTTAAAATTACTTCCCTTATTTCATAAATATATTAAAAGAGGGAAAAAAAATGACAGGCAGATTGAAAGGAATTCCTTTCACTATGTATTATTCAATTTCAACTTCTTTAATTACTGTTATTTTCTCTGTAAGATATATTCGGTGTCTTCTAACTTTCATTTGAAATTTAGTAAATCCCTCAGATCAAATGTTGGGGTTTTCCCTCCTTGGTAGTTTAATTAAAAGCAGAAAAGCCATTTTCAAATATGAAATGGGGGTGGGGATGGAAAAGATAAGCCTTACTTCCATTAGGTTTTACATTTGGTGAGATGTCTTTAATCTGTTTGATTCTGCACCGAAGCAGACCTACAAGCCCTCAGTCATCTCTGCTGAGAGACAAAAGGAAAGAACCCAAGGTTCAAGGAATATCTTAAGCCCATTTAATTCTTACCTTGCTTCAACTGCCAGCACATGCCTTGCAGTAGAAAAAAATTTTAGAAGAACGATAGTCATTTGACAAGAGAAGCATAGCAGAACTGGAGTAATTCCTTCCAAAATTTTCGTTAGCACACTTTACAGGCTGGAACTCAGAAGTGGATGACTTTAGCCTATCCTTTGAACATCACAAAACTGCTTGCAGCAAGATTCAGTTACTAATTTGGTCAGTAATTTGACATGAAGTTTGTCTAACTTAGGCTCTGGGCTTGTGCTTCAAGGTGTCCACAGGTACATAGACATAACTGAACACACTTGCATTAATCTTGTGTGTTCTACATTGGAAAATGGAAGAAATACATGTATTAGAAGGAGGTGTCTGGCCTCAGTGACCACGCAGCTGTGCAACAGCCATCCTTCTGCTGCATTAATTCAGACAGTACATCTGCAGTCCACCATAAGACCTCTGGTAACACTCTGGAATTATAGAGGGGGTTAAAAGCTGCTTTGCAGGGCAAACCAGGGCTCATCTGAGATGATAGAATAATTTCATTTTTGAAGTAAAGCCAGCACCCACTCCATCCCCATCAGATAGGTGGTTGTCTGGATTACAGAATTGGTCTATTAGGAGAACTCTCTAGCTGATACAACTCAGAAAAAAAAAAACAACACATTTAGCTCTGCTGTCATGGGAACCATTTCTTTTTAAAATGGTTTAAGGACACATGTGAAGCAGTCTTTCCAAAGCATAAGATTCTGATGTTACTAAATTCTGATTTTTTTATTTTTTTTTTTAAAGGCAGATCTGACTTGTATTTATGCAGGTAATACTATATTTTCTAGGACCACACTCTTTGAAGACTTCAGTCAAAACCAAGCCATGTCAGAGTGTAACCAATAAACTCCTGGCTTACAACTTTTTCATGCATCATGAAGCATGAAGCCAGGTGCCTGTATACTACTGAACTTCCTTTTTATTGCTGTTTTTCTCTTTATAGCAAAATTCTTCATAGGAATAAAACCATAGAATCTAAAGATTTAGAACCAAGCCCTCTCACTCATAATTAAAAAGGCAGACAAAATGAGAAGACAACCTGACCATCATTGTGGCTGAAAAACATTCCAAATCAAGCCATATAAAAATTTGCTAGTTATCACAGATACCAGATTCACAGAATGTGGATAATGTAGTCATACTGATACAATTAGCTAAAATTAATACTTAACTACACTTATTGTTTAATTAATATTACAAGCATCTACATATATGTCACATGACATAGATACTTGGGAATACATGAGTAGAAAGGGTGTTGAAAAGCCTAAGCCACCATTTACAGAATGTACTTACCTACAGGAGTCTCAAGCAAGCTATAACTTGAGTCGCTACTTACTCTAAACATGTAATAATCACAGATTAACATTCTATAATGCCTGGCTAAAATAAAGTGAGACCAGTGCTCTAGCTATGTTATTGGCCATATACCAAAGCATGTCTGAGGTTGTTTGCAGTCACGTGCAGCTCAAATTAAGTTTTAAGAAAAGAAGGAGGCCTATTATAGTCCAAGATTTCAGAGAAGCTTCTAACATTTAAAATACGTGAACAAACAATTCTACACACACTTTTATGACCACTAATTCATACATATGCAGATGTTAGAGATTACGTTGGAGAAAAACATACGTAAATATGTCCCGTACAGGGGAGTTATATCAGATGCCCAAACAAATATGCATGGTATACACAGACACATTAGGAAAGGCCTTAACAACACATTCAGCAGAGAACTGTGCTTTGACTTGATTTGCTAAGGTCTATGAAAGATTTTTTTTTTTCATTCTGTAGCAGCTGTTCTCCATCATTAAATATTTCATATATATACTATTTGCAGCTAGATATGGCATCACACATTATTTATCAGTACTCATTATCTTACTGTCATGCATTTTAGGATTACAGTGTCTATACTGGAAAAGACAGGGTGGGTTACAGAATGGAGTTATAACATTAGACAGCAAGGCTCAAAACTTACAGGCAATAATCATATGTTTATACTATACAATTCTACGATCAAATTAAAAGATAGAAAGGTCATTGTGGTAGCACGAAATTTGGTATGACAATTCAGGAATGATCAGATCCTACATGACCATGTATTTGCCTCTTTTTTTGAGCCATGCAAGTTGAAGGGTCATGAACACAGAGGGTATCGAAACAGACAGGTTAGACTCAGTGGCAACATGAAACATTTGGGATCAAGTGAATAAAAGACAGAATCACATACCCATTTTTCCACATCAACTAGCTGTAGAAAGAAAAAGCAAGAAATCAGTAAGTCTTCTTCCTTAAATACACCACATCAAAGTCCATTTTGAAGTTAACATTTCAGATTTTGGTAAATTTATCTAGTATGAAGGAAAATGTATGAGTAGAAGCTATTCTCCTGGCATCTCCTCTTTAAAACGCCAATACCTCACTTTTTGTTTCTATTTTATGGGAAGCACTTCAGATTCTGGAAGCCCAAAACATTGATCTAAATATCAGATAATAGGCAGCAAACGAAGACCAATGCTGAATTAATTCCACATTGTATTCAGTACAAACCAGTCAAAAGTACAGAACACAGTTTCTCATATCTCCATTTTCCCTTGAGTAAGACTCCATCATAAGTGAACATTATTCACTTGAAAAGGCTTAGTGGCTGCTATTCAAGGTTTGCCATTTTAATGAATGCCATAAGTATGAAAGGTAAAATTAGGGGGTACTTGTCAAACCCTGACCCTACAGCCTGCAGTATAAGAGAGTATCTTGCGTAAGAACAGAGAACAGCACACCAAAATGTCATTTATTTTTCCTATGGGGAATGAGAGAATCACTCTGAAAACTTAAGGTTTTGTATTCGCAAAACTGCTTCAAGTTTCATTAAGGAAACAGATTTTAAATTACTTCCTCTAAAAAGTCTTTGGACCATCTTACAGTCTCAGAAAGGATTGAGAATATCTACTAGAACATATTTCATCTACTAGAGAAGTTAGTACAGCACTACCTTTTAAAAACTTATTTGGCACCAACAGCAGTATATCCGAAGTAGATTTGTCTCTGGACTTAGCACAGAAAACACTGGAGCATATCAAGCCTTCTGTGGTTTTACTGCAGGTATACACTGACCCTTTGTTAGCAGATGCCACATAAAAGTTTAACAATAATTTAAGATAGCATAGTGCAAAACCATGAGTAATTTTCAAAAGCAGTAGTATTTGGATTCCAGCTTACTTGTGAAATGACTGTAACAAAAGGCAATGTATTTAGTTCTTGTCTATTAAAACAGTTTTATTCAAAGTAAATTTTCTCACTTTATTTATCTACATTTCAATTAAAACAGAGTTTTATATTTTTCAATATTGTTCAGTCCTGCTAGGACACAAAGGTTAGAAAACACCATCTGACTTGTCAACTAATTTTGACATGATAAACTTTTAAGCATCTGTTAATTTGACAATTTCTACCTCTCTTCTGAGATTTAGACTGCATTTAGATTTATAATAGAAATTCTGTGATTTGCCCTCTATTTTATTTTTTTAATCATCTTTACTGTGACTTTTGTTATCAACCATAGCTGCAGAAATCCCTCCTAAAAAACATCTAATGATCTAAAATAGATGCAATATAAGAAAAGATATATTAACATGTTGATAAGTTAAAAAAGCAAGAAATTATTTACATCTAAATGCAAACAATACAACTAGGATGTCTTTAAAAAAGGAGTAAGGAATAGCCAAGTTGGATTCACACACAAGTCTTTCATTTATTACCTTGCTTTTGCTACATCTTTTGTTTTGTTAAAATTTTATATGCACTGAGAACATAGCATTACAGGCAATTTGACTGTGCGACAATGCTAGAAAGAGGTGAATTGATTCATGCTATTTTGCCTTGCTTTCAGAAGTTCTCACTGTCCCAAAATTTAAGTGAACGGGGCAGCCACAATTACATCAGAAAGAATTCACTCAAAGCTCAACGTACATTATCAGTTACACAATCAATTGCCTTATAATTGCTGAATTGGCCATTTACTTTAATGGACATCAGTTAGCTTCAAGAGTCAAGTGCAGTATTTGCCAAGTATGTATAAACTGTACACACTAAATCTGCATTGGCACACCCATCTTTAAACAGAATTGTCAGCAGCTGTGGCATATGCCATATGCACATTTATTCAGCAGTCTCTCAGGACAACCACTTGAACTGTGCATGTTCACTTGTCAAACCCTACAGTTAGACACCTACATGATGGTCATACAGGAAAGACTATGAACACATCCAAAGGGATCTGCTTCTGAAAGCATGGTACAGTGCATGCCACAATAAAATCTTGCATTTTTACTTATAGACATATTCTATAGGCTGTCTGCTGTGTGCCTCTTCAGAGTCGTCCCAAATCCAGTGTGCTCCCTTTTCTCTAGCAATCTATGGGAGAGCTTTTCCAGCGGCTGAAGCCTCAAAAGGACATTTTCTGACAGACCACTTTGTCTCAAGTCCTAAAATTTGCCTGTGCAACGTATGCAGATAAAATTTTCTTAGCTTTTACCTTATGGAACCTATTCCAGAAGACTTGTGACCTTCAAGACCTTTAGTATTCTATTTTGGGGTAAAAAAAGGCATAAGCATGACCTAATAATATATTTACTTGCTTGGAAATTCCTAGTAATGCAGATTAAGTAAACCTAAAAGTAAATAAGATTATTCATATCTAAGAGTAATTGTCCTAATGTAGACAAAATAGATGTAAAGCTCACATAAACAGAAGTGAAAGGAAACAATGGATATCAGCCTAGTGCTGGTATCTAAGATCTAAGCTATGATTCAGATAACAAGCAAGCAGATGCTTCACAGCACATCTAAATACAGATTCTGCTTCAGACTGACAACTCCATCTTTCTTCTGCCTTGACAGACTATTATCCAGAGGAACCCCTTTTCCTGTGGATCTCCCAGTATGCATCCAAATTCAGGAAACACTAAGATTCAAGGCTTCTTTTGCTATGTACGCATTAGTCATTAATCCAGGGGGTAACAAAAAACAAACAAACCACACACACACACAAACACACCACCAAAAAACCCCCAAACAAACGGGGAGGGGGGGAACAAAGCAAAAACCCACAAACAAACAAAAAAAGCAAAGTCTAACATTCCCTTCTACCAGACCACATCTTGTCACCTACCTCTTTGGAGCACTTAACGTTCCTTGGACTTGGAATTACCTATTCTTACCATAAATTACTCAGGTTTTCCTGAGCTGTCCTTATGGTTTAGCCCCAGCCAGCAGCTAAGCACCGTGCAGCTGCTGGCTCGCTCACTTCTCCCCCTGCTCCAGTGGGATGAGGAGGAGAATCGGAAGAAAAAGGTAAAACTCATGGCTTGGGATAAGGACAGTTTACTGGGACCACAAAGAGAGAGGAAAATAACAACAGCACTACTAATAAAGGAATATGCAGAGTGGGTGATGCACAATGCAATTTGCTCACTGCCTGGAACCCAATGACCAGCCCACCCCTGAGCGGTGATCCTTCCTTCCCAGCCAGCTTCCACCTTATATCCTGAGCATGACATCATATGGTACAGAACACTCCTTTAGCTAGTTTGGGTCAGCTGTCCTGGCTGTGTTCCCTCCCAGCTTCTCGTGAAAAAGAGCCCATCCCAGCTGCAAACCAGGATAGCTGTTGACCTGTTAAGAGGTACAGATCTTCCACCTGGTCTAGGAAGGTTTAAACTTCAGGAAGGGTTAGGGGGATGGTAGGCAGGGATTGGCAGTCACTTCTGTAAGTTCCCTCTCACTCTGATATCTTACACTGTGAACTGCTTTATTTCAATCATACATTATGCTAACCATGGTCTGAAATAACAGTACAATCATTTATTTTATAAAGCACAGCAAATTTTGCCTTGTCACAATAAATCCAAATCCATGGAATTCATTAACTAGTCCTCTTCTGGCTCACCTTCTCTCCTGATCATTAAGTCATATTGTTTGCAAAATGAAAATGGTTAGGTAGGTATATACTAATTTCTCTCTTTTTCTTTATCCAAAAAACTATCTACCTTTACAATATTTCCTCCAGTAGAGGAAACAGAATCCATCTTAAAACATATATACCTCAAATACAGTATGCTACTTCAAAATATTCCTTCCACATGTATCTGGGTACTCAGAAAACTTTCCCAGAAGAAAAGAATGTGACACTGGCCAACATTAGATATCAAAATTTAGTGGATTCATTGCCATCTGACAGTTCTGAATATGGGAAATTATTATCTTGCCATGAGAACACCAGTTACCAAAAGGGTGAAGGATACAATGTCTCTAGAATTTACTTAGTGATTGTGGGCTACTTATACTACAATAATTAATAATTTTACAGAAAGCTACTAACTTCAGCTTGAAAAAATTATTTCACTGCCTACTGCTAGCAAGTAGCCATCAACATAAATAACGTAATGAGTAGAAAATATGACACTGCAAACTAAAGAGTAGTGCTTTATGGATACTAAAATTGTATGGCACCCATACATCTATATGTCTAAGGAATACAGGTAGCGTTATAAGGAAAAAAACAAGGATACAAAATTATATTCTAAGAATCAAGCAAAAGATCAAAGACAGCATTTAGAATTACAAAATCATTCCTCTTCTTGAACTAGATGAAAACACTATACTACAGTCTTAATACTTCCCTTCAAATTTCATATAACTGCAGTAAGAATTCCTCCACGAAGAACATACAGCCGTGATTTAATCATTTACTGCAATGCTAATTCAGAAACTTCAGAGAGTGATCTGCATTTGCTGACTTCTCTTCAGAGGAATGTAAGAGCTCCAGTCTTTTCAGCCAAGATTTCATTTTAAATGCTTTTAATCCAGACTGGAGCGTTCAGTTTCCAACATGTTTTTCTGAGCACTGCAGATATCCAGGACTACATTAACCAGACATAAAAGCCAGTTGTAATAGCAGGAATGTAGTTGTGGTACCCCTATTTTCTCTTGTGATAAGGAGTCATGAATTAGATGAAGAGAAATAAAGAGGGGCCTTTTACCATTATGAGGAGTTATTCACAAGCTCACTTTTTGAATTTTGACATAAAGCAAGCTCAGAAAACACGTGCTGAACACCCACTAATACAGCAACGCCCATTACCAGTGCACGAAGCTGGAATGTCAGCTATACAGAGCAGCATTCAAAACCACTAAGGAACTTTATTCCGCACAGTACAGGAGAATCTTAGCTGACTATGGCTAATCACATTCTTTACAACTATGTATGAAAACCGCAACAGATATATTGCCATGATCCACAGATGGGACTGTGACCTGAAATCTCAATGAAGCAATGCATTCCAGCTTGTGGATGTTATATCTTCCTCTACGCTTATACTCATTTTTCTGAACTGAAGCAGGAAAATCTGATTAGAACAGTAATATTATCTTTTTTTCCCCATTTCTCAGTTGAGGAAACTGAGAACATAAAGCAAAACCTTTGTCTAAAATTCTGTAATAGAGATAAGCAAGATGAGAATAGCTAGAATTGAACTAGATAGATAGATAGATTCCAAATCAAATTGTGGTTTTGTTTCTGTTGCGACACTCGATTGTCTTCATATACACCTTGATTTCCTGAATTTATTATTCAACAAGTTATTTGATGATATGTCTTCTCTAGGGTAGTCTTCTATTGCAGACTTTTGTCTTCAAGACGCTTGAAGGGCTGTGCTTTCATGTCTATTTATTTTAGCTCCTTCTCTGCATGCAATCAGAAAACATAACTGAGAAGAAATAAATTAATTTCTCTTTCCCCCAAAGTCAGTTTTTACTGGCCATCATCCTGGAAAGAAAACTTTGAGCACATTAGAGATCCAATGGTTATGGTAAGGCTGGAAAAAGGCATGCCATCTACCTCCAAAATAGGAAACTTGTCTGGGATGATAAAAATGTTTGCTTTTATGTCATACACATCTTCATTCCAAATATGGCACACTCAAAAGAAGAACCCATGTGCCAGGCTAGAAATATTTGCTTGTCACGATTCTGTGATTTGAAATAGATAATGATTTCATTCCTGTCCTTGCCTCTTCCTGAGGATAGGCAGAATGCAGAAATACTGTGCCTGCACTTCTTGATTTTTTCCAGTACTTACATTTGATCAAAGTACAGTTGATCAAAGCCAAGTCTTATTCTTTTTGTGTCTCACTTGAAATGGCCTGCTAACAGTCACTTCTGATGCTAAATAAGGTGCGCTGAGGAGAAAATGACAGTATTAGTTTTATCTGCAAAAGTTTTGCACTTTTTTTTCCCCTGCAGTATTTCCTGTTCTCCTGTTAGCAGCGTGGCTTCTCTAAACAGCTGAGAATAGTCAGGATTTTAAGTAGAATATGTCTCTAAACAACCTCATCATAAAGCTTTCCACTGGTACGCGATGAGTCCATCTGCATGATATAAAGGGCTACATTGCATGAAATGCTTTGAGCTCCATTTCCTTCTCTCCTTTCTCTCACTTTTGTTCTTTGCAGTAAGAAGCACTGCTTCTTAGTGCAAAGATAGGATAGGCAAATTGAAAGTTTGGAAGGGTAAACCTTGCAATAAGTACAAGCTAACACTGCTGGCCGTAACAGCTCTGTCTCTCTTCATGACACAGCACTATTTGATAAAGACTTATGCAAAGAATTTCAGAAGAAAATTACTGCTGCAGTATTTTATTACTTCAATGAGTTATGCCTGGCATCTGTAGAAAACTCTTAGCCTAATGATAACACTAAAATAAACTATAGAAATAAGCAGCTATAGTTTGGACTTTGTGCTGAAAAGTTTAATTAAAAAAATAATTCTTGCCTTACTGCGTCTATGACCTGTCAAAAGAGAAAACTTTCTGGTCAGTGCTAGGAAATTAAGAGATTTCTGGTTCATTATATTGAGAGACCTCTGGTTCGTTTCTGATTCTTCCTTATATGTGGGGGTTCTGCTATCAAACCTGAAAATATTTTCAGCCTTTCAGTTATGATATTAACCAGGCTACTGTAGTGTAAATCAGAGAGCTGAAGTTGTCAGAAGTGCATTTAACCACCAATTATTTTTTTTTTTTTTTTTAAGGAAGTACCTTGATAACTTGGCTTATTCATTAATATACAGAACACTTATTAAAAGAAATAGGGAGCATTACCTATTTCCATTTGCATGAGGGGATGAAATTACTTTCCCCCTCCCCCCATGCTGAGAGAATGATAAAGCTGCCAGCTCTCCATATTATCTTGCTGCTTACTAATAGAAAGTAAATAATGAATTCAGAGTTCCACAGCTGGAGATCAATGATTTGAACATTCAAAATCTACCAGCTACAGTTGCGTTCCTGTCCCAAAATGCCTCCCTCCCTTCCCCGCAGCACAGGAAACCTTTTTAGCTCTGTGAGGGAACACATGTTTTCCCCATCCCTTTCCCACAGAAGGAGAATTACACATGCAAGACACTTGGATGTGATTATTCCTTCACCTGAGGCCCTTTGGATCAGTGGAGAAGGGCTGTGTTTTGCTCTCTTCAGCAAAGACTACCCCACACATAAAATTAGATAGCAGTTTGCTGGTCAGTGGAACAGAAAACAGATTTTATTAAAACAAGGCACCAGAAGTAGTGATTAATCAGCCATGACTGGATGATTAGATGGGTGTTAATAAGCTCATGATGCAATTTAGCTGGAACTCTGCATAACTGATGAGTATCCGCAGACAGCATTTTCCTGAAAAATGAAGTTGTCAAATATTGGAGTAGAGGTTGTGAAATTAAATTTTTTCATATTACAGAAACAGTTTAGTTTAGGATGCACACACAAAGTGTGCAATCAAATGCTTTCATTCTGTTAATAAGGTCTGACACAGATTTATGACTGCCCAAATCTGAAAAACTCCTAGCATTAATTACAATGCTTTACCACGATACAACTGAGGCTTTTAAATAAAACTTAATGGAGATATTTGTTCTATGGCTATTTTCTCATGTTGTCCAGTAATTATTTCTATCTGTATTTCAGTGCTTTTCTAATGTAATTGGATCAGGAGGGTGGGGAGGAAGTCTGTGACACCTAGAGGAAAACAAGGACATTCTGGAAATAATGTTACTAAGGGAGGAAAGAAAAGTCAGGTATTAGTGTCAGTAATCAGGTTGTATACTGATCAATTAGTTCTGCTCCAAAGTGAAGATCTTCTGTCAGTAGCAGGAATGAGACAACAATGTATAAAAACTATTGATCCCACAGATCTGGAAAGTATGCAGGAGATCAAAGATAACAGCATAAATGAAGGAAATAAAGGCTTTCAACAGAGAAAGAGGAGAGGAGAGGAGAGGAGAGGAGAGGAGAGGAGAGGAGAGGAGAGGAGAGGAGAGGAGAGGAGAGGAGAGGAGAGGAGAGGAGAGGAGAGGAGAGGAGAGGAGAGGAGAGGAGAGGAGAGGAGAGGAGAGGAGAGGAGAGGAGAGGAGAGGAGAGAAGAGGAGAGAAGAGAAGAGAAAAGAGGAGTTATTCTGATGCAAAAGAAAGAGATGCCTGTCTATTATTGCTGTACTCTGAAATCAGTGCAAAAATTAGTGTCAGATTTACGTCAGAAATATAATTAAGTCAAAGCATACCACCCTATTATTAAAAATGCACTGAGCTATGCACAGGGGCAACAGAAGTTGGTTACATCAAGCTGCAAAACAAATGAAACTTTTAGCTAAGCATTTCCTCACAGATTGAAGTCTTCCCTTAGACACGAGTGAATGTTATGTGTTTGTATCACTCCCTTTAATCATCACCTTCCTGATCTCATTTTTCAGGAAGCTCTTTCCAAATCCCAAGTACAGTAGGGTTCTTTCACACTTGGCTCTCTGAATCTGACTTCTTGATTATTCTAATCTTGCCCACAGTCTGAACTGGTCCAATATGCCAAAAGAAAAACAGGAAACTGATGGAAATGAAAAATCTGCCCAGAATTGAGAAACAAAAGCGCTAGAAGTTCCCTTCGTGAAATGCAGTTAGAATATAAAAAGGACATGGCTATGAACCAAAAATTCCTAACTGCTTTAAATACATGCAGAATAAGCACGAGAGAAAGGATTTTAAAAAGTGCTTCCTACTGTATTGCACTGAAGCCACTGACTGTATTTGTAGCCTTCAAATCCTTGTGAGATTTTCATTTCAGGTTACAACAAAAGCCCCTAAACACTATCCTATCCACAAAAGGTTTTAAAGAGTGGCCTGTGGTAAAAGACATTCTGAACAAGACAATCAATGCTGGGGGTGGGGAAGAAGAAGAGAAACAAAAAAAGAAGAAAAGAAAGGTCAGAAATGCTTTCCTAAATGTTTTAGCATAACAAGAGAATTTTTGTACTTCACTGATAAATCGCATCAAGCAGAAATGATCAATTTTTACTGTGAGGATCAACAAATCAGTTTATTCCATTAATCCCTTGCTTGAGCTTTTAAATTTCCTAAAGAGATCTCTGTGTTAAGATACTATTTTCTCTACTGTTTTACATCAAGCCAGAAAAATCCTGAAATCATCTATGAAAATGCTTAGGATTTCAAAGGAAAAAGGAGGAAAAGTCACTGGGATTTCAGAAGAAACCTCAGTAGAAAGCCTATCGCATGCGCTCTTTCTCCTCTCAATCCATGCCACCGTATTCGAGTTGAGAACGGACTAGGCAAGCTGGGTAGGTGCAGACATCTGAGCTACAAAAAGGCTAAATAGTGTGCAGTAATGAATTGGAGTAAGTCTATGGTTTAACTGTCAATTCCACACAAAGCTCTCAGTTCCCTAATAAAGTTTTATTTCCTACTTGGCAGCTTCTTGCAATACTCAGAGTCACAAGAAGCACAGGTGTCTCGTACTTTCTGCAGTAATGGCATATAAGGATGTTTCCTATAGGTTATTTTCCTCAGTTGAAAGTCTATAAAAAGGCTGTGCAATGTCAAGTCCGGATATAGAGAACGTAGGGCTACCACATCAAGTCAAATGAGTGGGTTAGTTGTAGCATTCACTATCCGAAATATGTACCAAAATGTGGTAGCAGCTTCCAGTACATGCAATTATGAAATAATCGATACAGGTCTTACATGCTTAGCTGTGAAACAACAGGCCTATTTTTGCTATCCGAACATAAGTGCAAATAAAAAGAGTTCACACCAAGTTCTGTAAGTTTGGTTCATGGCATATTCCTCCTAAATTAACAGAAACATTGAGAATTTTTTCCTTGACCTTAAAAAATTTGAATGAAACTACAGAATGTTCATCACTCCCCAAAACCAAAATAAGTTACTTGTAGAAGAAAAAAAAATATTCAGCAACATAATACTTCACAAAATTTAGTGAACTACCAAAGTAATCAGAGACAAGAATACTTCTGATCTGAAATGACTGATTCTCAATGCCAACATACTCATATTATTGTGTTTAAATTCTTGATTTCTGTGTTAAAAGCTCTAAAAACATTTTATCATTTATTAAACTATCCAAAACACTGTATTTACAAGTGGGGGGGGGAAGTAAATTCACTGTGGATGAAGCATTTAAACATTAAGTCAATTTACCTTACTGGGAAACTTGAATGGCAGAATGTCAAAAGTCTACCAAACACCGTTCCTAGAAAAATAACAAACAGTAAAGTCTCTCACCTATATACTTTAGATAATTCCAGGACTTAGGGAAAAATGATCTGCTAAATATTCAGCTCAAGAGTTGTTGACTCCAGTTTCAAGAAGAACTGGGAAAGAACTCAGCATTTGCACCCTGTGCGATCATTACAGAAGAATTGTGGTCTTCCTTCTAGGCAAAGACAAATGCTGGATACCCGGTATGTTCCTCTGAAACTCTCCACATCCTCCATGAAGTTCCTTCTTTAAATTGAAGGCTTTGTGTTTCACTAAGTTATGTACCTAAAAGGTAGTGACACATGGCTGAGTAGAGAGAATAAGAAACCTCACCTGAAATTCTTTGGAACAGTCAAAGGATTTATTAGTTACTGACATGATTACAATTTGGACAAATGCACAAGTTCTTTTGAAGAAGTAGAGCTGTACACAGTAAGCTGCTTATAAAGCTAACAAACACACACCACCTGGAAATGGAATTTTACGAAAAGAGCAAAAATGCACAAATAACTAAAAGACTCCACTGCTAAATGACCTACATATACACTAGGTTACATGAATTTACCACATTAAATAATCACACTAAAAAAAATTGTGATAAAACAGGATTTCCAAATTTGTCCCTTTCCTTCTGCTCTGTATGTACCGTTATCTTCTGTGACTCATCCCAATATTTTTAAAATAGAAACTTCTTTCAAGAAAAGTAAGTGTTCTGCATATTTATCAACAAGACTGTCGGGTACCAAAGGCTGCTTCAGGAGTGGAAGCTGCGTGTGCTGCCATAATTACAAGCACATTCCACAGCATCAGCAGTATCTGCACAAACAAGCATTAACCACAAAAATCATATGCAGGACTTCAGAGCCCGAATGAATTAGGTTTAAAGCAGATGACAAACCCCAATCAAACTGAAGTCAGGTTCACTACTGGCAACCTGCCTGAGCGCCCCTTGTTCTTTTCAAGTTTCTTTGCTTTGCTCTGCCTATTTCAAAGTACGCTGCTTTCATAAAGAAAAATAAGGATTGAGCTTTTACTACCATCACATCATAAAGGAAAACAAAGTCTTATCTCTTTATGCACAGAATGACAATTATCTGGAGGACTAAAGGGCAACTAACTGATAACCAGCCGACGCCGGAAAAGGCTGCAGCCTAGGCAAAAAGAGGAGACTGCTAGGGAAAGGGAGGACAATCTTCAGAGCTCAGCAACTATCACATATTTATTAAAAAGTCATTTATGGATCAAGATCAAAGGCCTTGCAAAAGCAACAAATGGAGGGATAATACCTCCCCTTCCCACTTACCATGTTGACAGTACTCTAAAAGTACAGGTTTCAATTTTAATTTGAAAACGACAGGACAGATACCTACACAGAGCTCAGGAAGAGTCAAAAAGTGCATGCTCTCTTTTTTTAACCTAAATGTATGTATGTGTGGTACATATATGTATATTTAGCAGGCATGCTTTTGAAGGGGAAGGAGTTTGCCTGCAGGAACTCAGCAGGAGCTTCTACTGCAGCTGAGATCCTGCAGACGCTCCAAAGTGGAGCCTGCTGGCGTGGCACGCACTACCCATCGCAGCGACAAGACGTGGCTCAGCGGGCTGGCAGCACGGGCTGCTGCGGTCAGCAGGTCCCTGCCCAGCAGCCTGCAGTCCTGCCCCTCGCTGGGACACAGCCCTGCCCGCAGAGTGGCCCCTCAAATGCTCAAAACTAGCATCAAGTTTAGGAAAGGCTGAGTGATCCTGATGCACGCTGAGGCATGATCTTGGTTTATGGTTCCCATTAAGTTTTGAGCTTATTCCAAGCCATGCAACCCTGCCATTCAAAAAGGCAAGACAGTGCCCCTGTGAAGCACAGGGGTTCATAACCTCTGCTGCGCTCAGGTCCCAGCCTGGGCTGTAAATGAGGCATCTGGAGCCCAGAGGTGGAATCTCACCTCTGCAAACAGGGCTGCTCCCTCTTCTCAGCCTTTCTCTGTTCACTTACATCCCTGGTCCTAAATCTCTTCATTTCTGTCACTTTCCTTCCCCCCCATCCCCAACTCGAAAGTTGCTGCCATCCTTATAAGTAAATAAAAAATTGTAATTCTATGTGATAAAAGAGAAACAAAAACCAAATCTGCCTGCTAACTTTAGACCTGGAGCAGTATGACTCTCACACTACAGGAGTACTTCAATACTTAAAACAGACTGACACACTCACCTGCTTGGAAAGTTTTGGTTTTACTATTGTTATTGAAACAAACTGGTTGACGGCTCTCCAGCACGACCTTCCAAAGCCAGAAACCATACCTTCTCAGTGAATCGACACCATCGCAGTCACTGAGGAATGGCTGGGCATCAAATGAAATCATTTTTCTGCACATAAATAGTTGTTAGGTGTGAAATAGCACCTGTTCTCATTGGACCTGTCATTTTTGGTAAGATATTGTAGGTTCACTCTGTGATGTAACTCCCACAGATTCAAATTTCTTACTGCCATGGGGAGATGCAGTTATATACATGGAGATGTATCCTCATGCTTACAGTACCTAACCAGACCTGTTCAGTGACAACGTTCAGTGACAACCATCAGGAGACCATGCATGTTTATCACCAACCCTGACACATCACAAAAGCAATACTCCAAACTCAACTTCTCCTCATTTCCTGTTCAGGATAGAAATCCAGTCTGTTCAGTCCTGCTCAGTCTCAAAACCTCTTCTGTTCTTTCAAATGCTACCCACATTGCTGCCATTCAAACGTTATCTCTTTGGGGAGGACTATTCACATCCAAACTTGAACAATATGGAAGTCAATGATGTATATACAGCATCATGAGCATCAAAAGCACCCCAAGGTGTTGAACCCTGCAAGATAAGGAGAGTTAGAAACAAAACTACATTAAGAAACTCTTGACTGAATGTGAAGATTTGGGGGTTTTTTAATCACCACAGAAGGTACAGTACCTCCTGAGGGATCAGCACACTGAACACATTTGAAGAGGAAGAATCCCCTGTGTAATCTTCCAGCGGCAGCTGCTTTGAGGTCCTACGGAGCTGCCTGATAGCAGCGCTGCAGACACTGGTAACATTTTCCACACTCCCAGCCTGTAGAGCTATGCGTTTCCTACCCTGACAGCATTTTGCACCAGCCATCTAAATGTCCTTTACACTTGCTATTATAAGCCACTAAGATGAGACAAAGGATCTCTCTGGTTTTGATATTTTGCATCCAACTAGCAGAAAGCTACCCCTACAAGAAGCCATTATAACACAAATGTAAAATTGGATAATTTTCATATATATTATGAGATATTAACATAATGTTATTAACAATCTGTTTTAAAGTATTGCATAATTACTATGTCCATTATCAATATAATTGTATACCTTGGCAAAAATGAAATTTATAGTTGATTTAATGTAAGGTCTTGGGCTTTACAAATAATTCAGATTACAGCTGTGTGCATTGCCAAAGAAGAAGAAAACACAATGTTTGAGTATCACACTGTCCAAGCCTTGCATCAGCTGTGAGATTCATGTAAAATTGCACTTTGTATGGTCAGTAAAGGAGAGATGCAACAGACAAGAATTATATATAATCATGAACAATTTATATCTCAGAACACATTTCACTAAGCTATAGTATCAATGTTTTGCATTTTCAAAAGAATTATGCTAATTTTACCCCCCCAAAAAAAAGTTAACAAAATTAAAGCAAACAATAAAAAGACAGAAAGTGACAAAAGTCGCCTATACAACCTTAATTTCAGTCCCTTCCTGTCACTGTCTTATGACAACAGCCTTCCACACATGCGTTACCTTTTCAACATCAACTCTGCCTCATTCAACACGTAGAAGATAAAGCAGTCACTATTGTATTTCATCCCAACTCAGTGTGCAATCATTGTACTGACTATTGATAAAAAAACCTCTTCTAAAGACATAATGATTAAATGCCATCAATTTTATTATGTTCACTACTGTAATGCTAATCTCACAAATATTAGTTCCATTTTCACAATACCCCAGATGGCATAGCAATACATCTAAAGAATCTAAAGCATGGATCCATTAAAATCACAGTATACCAAGGAGTTCAGTTTAAGATGCGTAGGACCTGATTTCTAACATTATTTTACATTTTATGTGTAGCTTCCATGAGCTACAGTCCTGGATACCTGCACAAATCAGTTCTGAGGTATGACAGCATACAAAACCAGAAAAAATACAACAATCACTGCTTAGCTTACAGATTAGAACTGCTTAGCTAGACTGACCTGGTTTAAAAACTTGGTATGTTAATAGCTTTGGAGAACCATCTAGTAGCATTAAGAAAACAAGTGGTTTAAGGGACTCTCTCTGCTTTACATAGGATTGTATAGCAAAACTGACACTCTTCTGCATTCTGGAATTGCATTTGAACATGAGGATTTCGGGGGTTTTATCTATTTTTTTTTTTTATTTTGCCTAAGTATCATTTAATACACCAGTTCCAACCACTACAACAAATGAGCTGTATGGTTCTGAAGACAAATTTGACTGTACCATTTCCAATTTCTCTATGCTGAAATCTCATTTAAAACAAACAAAAAACCTAAAAAAAAAAAAAATCAAAACCCAACTCTTCCAATACTTAACAGGGAACCTTTACTGAATGGCATCAGTATGTTGCTATCCTTTATGTTAACTAGCTATAGGTTATAGATAGCAAAGGGATAATACCTATGGAATTGACTGGTAAAGAGCAGAGAAACAATCTCCTTATTTTCTCATCCAAGATAAAAGCCCCACAGCACACCCTGAGTTCCCCAACCTAATCTCTCTGCCAATATCTCAGCTGTCTTCATGGCAGCTCGTTACATCAAAGTGCCAGTTTCAGTGACTTCCACACCAGTCATTTTCAGTCAGTAGCTTTTTGCCCAGCTATTCTCAGTTTCTTTCCTAGGACCACATGGAATCTGAACTAGTTCTTGTTTGAATCCTTGTGTCTATTCCACTTCAGAGCAGTGCAAAGCTGCAATTGCAGGGAGAGGTTAGGTCATCTTCACCATCTCCCCCTCAAATTCATAGCTGTTCCATTCCACTTCAATAGCAGAACTGAATTGACTCCGGTTCTCCCTGTATCCAAACCCACTGCAACAGTGCCCGAGTGTTCCAAATAAATCATCTTGTACATCAGTTTTCTGCTTTCAGGACCAGGGCTTCCAGAACACCCGAAAGTATCAAACAGAAGTCTACTTCCAGCTCTGAAACTCCATCTCCATGAGAGTGGCACAAGTGTAATCACTCAAAGAGCAGGTCTGAGTAACTCCAGCATATTCATTTAGCATGAAGTCTTCATGCTTCATTTGTTACAAGTGCTTAAATACCTTTACTGAGACAAAAAATGGGGAATAAGATCCTTTGTCTTTTTTTTTTTTCCTCCCACCCCACATACAGCCATTCCTCAGGAGTGGATAGTGTCATTGACAGTGTTTCACATCTTCATTACCAACTAGGAGAACAGGACAGAGATTCCAAGCACAGAAAATCTCCATGGCATAGAGTGGTAGAAAAGCACAGCTGCTGTGCAAATACTGGGGGAAAAAATGCAGAAAACTACACATCAAAGTGTTCAGTAGACAATATGGCAACTAAGATCAGTTTCAGGAAACTAACAAAGGAGTTAACCCTACATTTGATTTTGCATACAAATAACAAGTTTCAAGCCTATTAAGGGAAACGGAAGCCTTTTTTTTTTCTATGTAATGAACTATAGGAACACAAATAATAAAAAAAGAATTCAAGTTTACTCAGAGTTTTTCATTCAGAAAGTAAAGAATAACTACAGTGTGATTTCCTGAATCAGCTCTTAAAATCATCTCAATATAAATGCTAGAGAGCCCTACCCTATCCTGACATATTCTAGTGCATAGTATATGGTGTCATTCAAAATACAAAAACTGTAACCGTATATACATTCACTTTCTTGCTATAGATGACATGCAAAGAAATCCTTACTTATTTCAGTAGTACATTTTTTTCTAGTAAGCAATCAAAAAGCTGACACTTGAGGTGAAAGGCCACAGAAGTCACTGAGAGAAATCCATCTGGTTCCATACAGGATAAGTGTGTTTGATATAGCTGCCCTGCAAGAGTCATTAAAACAATTGCGATAGAAGCACATTGCCCTCCACGTGCAGCTGGTATTACTAGCGAGCCATTCACATAGCCTGAAGCCCAGCCATTGGCAGAGGAATTGAACTTTCCACCTACTTTGCTGATAAAATTGTAAAAAACCCCACCCCACAGAAGTTTAATGCTCTTCTATATATACACCTGAACAAAAAAAACCCCATGCACACACCTCCTGTTGGCAGAACAAACACAGATCAGCAAACAGGAGCTCCAGAAGCTCTCACCAGAATAGGTGCCTCTTACTCTGCAGCATACCAATGAAATGAGATTTTGCCCTAGATGGATGGTACACAACGATAAAATTGGCACCCACTCGTCTTCTGGTAGACCAGAGTGAAAAGAATGCTTTACCCTTCCTGACAGAAATAATTAGAGCTGCTGTGAAAAGCAGTTTACCAAGAGTTCTCAACCACTCCAATGAAAAGGTGTAGTTAATAACAATCCTCTGCATGGGATATAAAATCTCTCATCCACATGAAGACACACATCATACTAGCAGGTGAAAGCAAGGCACATACCACGTGTATTTATACGTGCATATATATATTGTCTATTCACGAGGGTATGGCATGTAACACACAACCTGGAGTCTTCAAATTCCAATGGCCTCATTTATGATAATTATCATGGAGGACTATAAGTGACACCACAAGGCAAAAGAGCAGTATGTTATTTATATCGTGAGACTGCTGGATATATTTCAGAAAACCCAAGCAAAGCAAGGGTAACTTGAGGAATCGCAAGCTCTTATTGCTTTCAGAAGAAAAGCCGGTTTTTATTCTAGACAATATAAAAGATATGTGACTTTGTGCTTGTTCACTTACGGTAAAATGTCCTTTAATGCCAAGCTAATTTAATTTCCTGTACCTAGTCACTGTACCCAAAACTTTTTTTGATCTCTTTGAAGTAATAAATGCATTAGAATAGAATGAAAGTTCAAACTAGCCACTTGTTATATGAATAGAGATAGTAGCAGTGTTTTGAATCCTCAAATTCTCCCTTTTGAAAAATATAATTTATATTGAAGCTTATGAAAAAATATATTTTATTTCAAATAAGAGTTAATAGCAATAGCCTTTTTGAAGGCTACCTTACACTTCATTTTAATTTGCATACCCTCTTGGCAAATTTTTATTTTCATAGCTTTTTTTTTTTTTATGCAGCATGGTTGCTTGAGGAAGATTTAAAAAAAAAAAAACTTTCAGATGAAAGTCTAAATCATTTGCTGAGGCAACTGAGGCTAAGAAAATACCTGATGTTTTTCCATGTCAAATATGTCCAGATACCTTTTCTTCTGGGAGCTCTAGAACTGTCACACAACAGCAAAGAGATTTACTAGAGAATTTTGTAGAATCTGGAAAATTCACCTGTATGTCATCAATAGAGACTTAAAGCAGCTAAGCTTGCTCAAGATAATGCATGCTGGCCCTGATTTTGGCCAAGAAACTGGTTATAACCAGCATCATCATCTACTTTACCTGCCATATATCATGGTTGAAATCTGCATGCTGGATCTAAAGGTACCAGTCATTGTAAGATCTTTTACGAATCAACAGTATAAACAAGAGACAACATATTGAAAACAAGAATTAGGGTAATCCCTGGATATACAGGCAGGATAGTCTGAGGACGCACGTCAAATCATTTTCCTCAAAAGGTGAGACTGGTAATAGCATACTATGTACAGCTCTATGTCTATGTCAAACTTTTATGAAGAAGATGTTCAAAACTCAGAACTGAACAAAGCCACAAAATTATAAATCCCTTCCTCACACCTGACACCTGGCAACTTCCTTCCCATGTACCTGTGGCACCTCTTCTGAACAAAGAGAGCAGCGCAGAAGGTACACCAGCACAAGAGCAGTTGACAGTAATGTAAAACAGCCAACTTTGCCTTCCTTTCTTCTTATACGGATGTAAAGTTAGGTCCCTGTCTCCTCCACAATAACCATCACATCTGGAAGAACATAACTATCTACCCTTGTTTCGGATATTGTTTATATTGTCCAGAAAGCTCAGAAGTTACTGAATACAGGAGTACTAATGGATAGATGGTCAGGCTTCATTTCCTAAGAAAATTAGGGAAAAGTTCCAGGAACTGATTTGACTATGGCACTTCTCCACTTTCACAAGGAGAAAGTACTAAACGTTAAAGAGCTCTTGAATCTGGTAAAGACAGACTTAATTTAAAAAAAAAAAAACCAAAACCCAACAACCACCAACCAATCAACAATCAGAGTAAAAAGGATCATAAGCAAAACACGGTTACAACCTCTTGTGGTGATCATTCCTAAATTAATCCAGAAAGCTGTGGATTCGCTTTCTCGGGATCATTCAGTCTGATAAGCTTTAGTGAAAAACAAGGCACTGTGCTCTGAAGAGGGCTCACTGGAAAAATTTAATGGCTGGGCTGAGAATAGATGACCTGAAGGCTTTTTCTGGTCTTAAATGCTTTATAAAAACCTAAGAATTTCCATTTGCATATTTCACCTGTTCTAATAATAAAAAGTTGCACTCAAAAAACAAGTCAAAATAATTACAGAATAATACCTAGGCTGTAGGCCCTTCTAACACAGAGCAGCTGTAATTCTTGCCTCAGAGACCAGAGCCCAGACTCTGGGCGCACATGTAATGACAGTCTTCATTTATATGATTATATACTTTTCTGTTTCCACATGATTACTCCCATTTTCTGCACACAAGATGATTCTTTTCTGTGGGTGAACTAACAATAAAAGTAGTATATGCGTATAGCACTCAAGTCCCCAGCAAAATCAAAAATTTACCAGTTTAAAATGAAAGGTGCAAATAATGCTGCCTGAGCAAACTGAACAGGTTGTGGGTTTATTTTTTAAACAAAAAACATATAATCAAGCTATGAATTTCAATGTCTTAATAAACTGCCAGAGCTAAGCATAGTATTTTAAAGGGAAATGATAAAACCTCAGAGCACAACGTAACTACTCAGTGCCTGGGGCTAGAAGAAACAACGCACTACGCACTTTCCTTCTTAGGAAATTTCGCTCATTTTCCACTGTTGCCTTTGATACTAGCATTTAGCTAATTCAGGAGAGAGAAGCAGGTATATTCAGATAGATGGATCACTCCATTAAGTATGGAAATTCTCATTTTGGGATTCCTGCACAAAAAAGGTAGGTATTTATTGCAGTGGTAATCTTGCCCATTTAATACATACTGATTAAGAATTAAAATTAAATCCAATTAGTGCAGATAGATAGTTATTCTTTCTTAAGCACAAGGAAAGCTGTTTATTGTTCTGACTCAAGTCAGCATGGAGTTTTGTTCATATTACTCAACCATTTCATTACTGCTGACTTACCTGTTACATAATAAGAATACCTATTATATAAAGACAGCATTCAAGAGATTATGCACCACAAAAAGCAAAGAAGCACAAATAAACCATTTTTAAACACAGCAGCCTTAATGATTTCAAATGTAATGAAAAGTAATTGAGAACTGAAAAGACCCCCCTGTGCAGGATTCTTTCCATTAGAAAACTGAGGTCATATTGAATCCAGTTTACAGTAACATTCTCTCAAGAAACTGCTATACTTTCTTCTCCTAAATGAAAGCAAACACTGTTATTCTAAATAAAAAATTGATGCTGCTCCAGGAAGACATAGTGCTTCAGATGAATGCACAAAATTACCTCTTCTCATAAAACTTAAAGTAACCACATCAGTCATTAAATGCAAAACACACAGGTTCTAACAGTTACTTCAAAGAAATATGAAGCTGCCTACATAAGTACCTACCCTATGATAAATATCCATAAATGCAAAGGAAAACTTTAGATACTTTTTCATAGGAACTACATACAGATAGCAAATGTCAGTTCTGCTAATTTATCAGCAGTACATATTCAGTCATTTTAGTATTATCATTATTCTTGGCTTCCAGTGACTTACTATAAAATGACACTGACAACAATATGACCTTGTTCATTTACAAGACTATTTTCAAGATTATTCTCTTCTAATATCAATATATCAGTTTGCAAGAGAGACACAGGCAGATTCCTAATGCATTTGCAAAGAAGCCAGCCAAAATTTGCCATAGAAATATATTTGTTATTCAGTGAACAAAGCTAACTGGGTTGGTATAGCTGTAGCTCTGTATCTTCTGCTAGTGTCGGGATTCAATAGGTGTTGAGAGCCCAGTAAACTACACTGTAAATAGGTAACAATCACATAATGACCACACTCAGACACTTTGCTTTATCTTTCTTGTGCACGTCTCAGAAGACTCATGAGTACAGAGCACCGTACATCAGTACAACTGCCATCACTTTTCTTTAGGCATGGATATGAATGCCCAGAACTCTGACCTTCACGGTTATGCACAGAAAACATCAATAATTGTTTCCAGGAAATACCAGATCAAACATGGTTCTTCCAGCTTGGAGCATGTAGGTCCCATCATTCACTGAAGTCTTTTTCTGCTCACATGTAGTGCAGAAAAGAGCCCAGAACCAGTGCAAATGTTCCATCTGAGATCTCTACAAAGCTCTCTTTAGCCTGCCCTCTTCCCAGCAGAATCCCCTAGCTCACATTTTCTAACCATTCTGCAGAGAACTTGGTTCTTTATCCCGGGTTCCCTGGGTGTGATCACTCTATTAAGAGTAAATATTCACCTAACAGTTGGCCTCAAGACTCTGCTAAGGACAGCCCAACAGAAAATTTGCCAATTAATGTTATGATTTTAAAAAAATTGTGAGTACTTTGTATTCAAAAATTGAACGTGTTTTCATTCACTCTATTCTGCCCTATAGCACTACTTTTAACACGCATCCCCCTACACTCTCTTTAGTTTTTGGTCCTGCCCACATCTGGTGGGAATAAACAGCAAGAAAACTGTTGCTCTACTTCACACATATGGCCATTCCCAGTTATCCCTGCACATCCTTGGGTTTGGACTGTGATTTTTGACATTATGCCTGCATGTGCCTGTTCTTTTGAATTTATTTATTTATTTTCTGTGGATTTGCTTGCTTTTGGTTTCAGTATTAACAAACTAAGGGAAGTGAGGTCCCCATTTACAAGCATGGATTTGCTTAATCTGGTACCACCTCTCCTCTCAGATGTGCTTTTCATTCTCTTGCTGTTGGAGTTAGTCCTTGGAACAAATTCTCACTGACAGCATGCACTTTGGATCATCCATGGGACTGCTCCTGGGCTTCATTTCCCAAAGAGCATTTTCAGTCTCAGTGCCTGGCATTTTATGGGACTGACTATGGGAGTTTAAACTTTGCTTTCTCAAAGCATTCCCAGAAATATCAGAGGCATGCTTCTCTCCTGCCAGCTTTGTTGATTGACTGAGTTATGGTTGACTCCAACTTCTCTTTTATCTGTATAGCTCCTAGGCCTACAGTTACTCTTCCTCATTTATAGTTTATAGGATTTGAGCTGGAACATGGCATTCAAGTTAATCCTACAGGGTGTATACAAACACTCAACTACATCATAGCAAATCAAATTAATTACACAGCAGACAACATAAATTACACTACTATGATTTATCTGTAAATATCTATTTGCTAGTCAAACAATCAACATTATTCCTACACCCTTCTTCTTCCAGGGTGCAAACTAACCTTCCTAACTGCAAAAATATGTTAGTTACCCTGTTTCTTGAGACTGAGACTCAATAACATTCTATTTCCAACTCTAAAAGTGAGTTATAGGACATTTTAGCTCAGGCTACACACATCGATTTTATTATTTCCAGAGAAAAACAGCACACAACCAAGTCATTTTAACACTGCTTGACAGTCTCACTTGATGCAGTCAGAAATCCTCAGAAACCTTAGCTGTTCTGAAGAAGTGATCAAGCTTTATATTTCATATTATGAGATCTCAAATTAAAACATTCTTGTAGCTCTAGCACATTGAAATTATTGAAATAATTCACAAATCCGTCAAGCTTCAGTGAAAGCTGCAAGTGTTCAGAACTTCTCAAAAAACAGACCATTCCTGTAGCAAAGGAGGAAAACTAAACATAAGGAACTCATGATGCTACATAAGCTTGTGCCAGTCATGAAATCTGTAGTACAGTGGGAAAAACACTGTTGTATTTTGCAAGATGAAAAAAAAAAAAAAAAAGGTGAATATTTAATAACTTACCCCTTCTGCCTTTTCTTCTGTGTTAGCCAGCATTTCCTGGAGGGCCCGTACTGAGAGAGACTGCTCCAGCACAAAGGTGCAGATGGACAAATCAGGTGGAACATTCTAAGTGAAAGAAAAGCACGAGACCACATCAGTGACAGACTTGCTGAACAGCACTTTCCAAAGCTTCTATTTTCCATCACTTTCCATGAATCTGAAAGATCTACTATATCTCTGAGGCTATGAAAGACAGCCAAATACTGGACTGCAACAGTTAAGGCTTAGCCAGCAAGCGAAGGGAAGCGATTCTTCCCCTCTGCGCAGCATTCACTGAGCATCTCTCTCAAGAAAAGAAAGAAACCAGTAAACTGCCTCAAGTTCAGGAGAGGATCACCATGATTGTCAGGGCTGGTGCACTCCCCTGTGTGGCTGGGGGAGCTGAGCTCAACCAGCTCCGACAGAAGAGAGGGGGATCTTATGGTCCTCTTTGTCAATCTAGTGGTGATTACAGGGAATCTAGAGCCAGACTCTTCTTGGAGGTGCTCCTTGGAAGGAACAGGGGCAGCAATACAAGTTGTACCAAAGAAAATTACAATTAGATATTAGGGAGAAAAAGTCACCCTGGGAGTAGAAAACACTGTCAAAGGCTGCCAAGCAAAGCGGTGAAATGTCTGCTTGGACATTGGCATATGGAACACATGTCTTAGACATGATGATCAAATTGTGGGGGTAACAAAATTCAATCTTTAGGCTACTGTTACTAGCCAGACCTCATCTTTATGATGGTCTTCAGGTCAAGATGAATTTTCTGTAGCAGAAACATAAGGCACTGAGTATCAAGGCCAAGCCATCAGCTTCTCAGCCTTGCAGGGTAGTATGCTTCACTGTATTCTGTTCTAAGTGGGATAAAACTAGAGTCTTATAAAACTTGTCGCGACTAAAAAAAAATCCTTGCGCTATCGAAAAGCTAATTTTCCAGACTATCACAAAATTGTTAATAAAATTGAAACAGGTTTGTAATAGCAATGTCTAAGTTACAAAATAACAAAGTAAAATTAGACTTTATGTGGGGATCTTTTCTTCTGTTAAGAATATGCAACTCCTACACACCTTTTCTTGCCTCCAGAACTTCTTTCATGTTCCTTCTCTTTTCCTTCTCATGTTAGTTGCATATTTTAGTTTAGGAATACTTTTGCTGACTACTGGAAATCTTTTTTTATACCATGAATGCTTCTACTGCTAAAGCTGTAAAACTGCACATTTATTGAAACTGTGTACATTCTGAAGAGGCTTCTTCCAAGGCCTCAAACATTAAATTTTAAAAGGTAGCTGCAAAACCATTTCATTCCCTGTTTTTCAAAAGTTAATTTACTCAGAATGCCTCACTCTCTTAAGGGTTTATTAAATTCCTGTTCATCACTCTTAACCTTACAGTAATTCAAATCTGTTTATTAACTAATAGATCTTTCATTACCTTCCACTATTTATATTTCAGTAAAATTAATGTAAAATGGTATTTCAAAACAAAGTTTTAGCCAGATCAAAAAGTATTAAATAGCACCCTCTTTAGCATGGGAATTTTACTTATTTATGCAACAATATTTAGGCATGACATATTTTCAAGCCAGCTCTTTTAGAAGCAAGCCTCTACTTACTTGTCAGTGTTCTCATTTCCATTTTTCTTTTGTAGTTACTCAGACACTACAACAGTCCTTTTCATGCTAGCATTAGGCCAACAGACAACTAATTAGAGTCTTTTCAAAACATCCTTGTAATCTAAGTGCTATCATAAGCCCTTATTTTACAAAGCAGGAAAGGAGCACTCAAATCATGGGTTGCAAAGTGTTGTTTCTGCTCGGTAAACACGAGTACAGTTTCCATTCTAAAAGCTTCACAGAAATGAATTGCCTGACAGTCCAGCTCACCTTCAACTCTCCCCAGTGAAGACTGGGTGTTCAGACAAGAGTCTGAACAAAACAGGAAAAGATGCTTCTTACACTGTGCTCAGAATTGAGCCAAGGCTACATTTTCTGTATCTGTTTGGTTATAAGCAGACACATATAAGCAAACAAAGTCTCCATAACAGTGTTCCTACTGTTATTACTGTTATTTAAAGCAGGATTTTTGCTGGCAGAATATGTGTCTCATACGATTTTGTGACCTATCAATTTTTTTACTGCTAAAGCTACCCTACAGGTTATACACTCTAAAATATGGAAAATCCTGCATCATTTCACAGTGATCAAGGACACATAGCTAGAACCCTCCTCCTTCATCAATTCCATTCTCCTTTACGGTCAAGACAGCCATGAGCACTTCCTTCCCACCCAATAAAAACTGAGGATGAAGTCCCAATGAACATTTTTCAGCTACTCTCACAGCAGGTGAGTAGGGCACACTTTGAGCAGCCAGAGAGTAATAGAGGAGAACTGTACAAGAAGGTCTTGCTTAAATTAAGTGAAAGAGGGACCTTCTTCTTACAGTCCAGTAAAATGTTAGAACCAGTTTCTTTTTCTCAAGACAAAGGGGAGAGCACATTATCCCACCTCTTCTCGGTGGCATGAACGCCTCTGGCCCTCAGAGAGCAATACGTTTCCCCTGAGAGCTGAAGGAAGATCCATCTACTGATTCTTGCGGTGAGCGTATGAATCAAACTCTTCCTCTCTGGCAGTTTCTCACCCAGACCTGCTCTGCTGAAGATCCATCAGGCATGGCTGCATACAGTGCACAAAAATCACGGCACAGACGGATACAAGGCAGATGCAGAACTGCCAACGTATTCAGCTCAGACCGTTACAACTCTGCTTGCCCCTATACAGTCCGTTTTAACACTGATGCTTTTAGAGCTCTGGATTTAGAGGACAAGGCTTCAGGCTGGCATACAGACACAGACTGAAGGTTCCATTCCAAATAGCCCCTTCAAAAAACTAATAATTCCAGGTAATTTTAAACCTTCATTTAAATATACTAAAAATTCATTCACAGTGCATTTTCCATCACGTCAAAGTACAAAATAAAAATGAGGAATGAAAAAACACAGAGTCTTTGTCAGTCCTCTGACTATCTGCCTTATCTTTCATATTACCTCACATACAGACAGAGGAAGGAATATGAAAAATAAAGGTATTTGTGTTATATGGCAGCTTAACACTCCCTATCAAAAGATATCTTCATACAAATGAAGATATCTAAAATACCCTGGAGGTATTTAAAAGACGCGTAGATGTGGCACTTAGGGACATGGTTTAGTGGTGAACTTGGCAGTGCTAGGTTTACGGTTGGACTCGATGATCTAAAGGTCTTTTCCAACCTAACTGATTCTATCATTCTATGGAATTATATAGTAGTTTTTAGTGCTCAGTCTGGAAAGTGACCACAAATTCTAGGGGCTGCAATGAGAATCTGCAGCAATAGGTTTGTGGTATTAGGCTTATTTGAGGACGGGTCAAATGTGTGGGCAGGTATTTTAGTGATCGCTTTTCTAGACTACAAATACATGATTAAATAATAAAGAATGTTAAAGAAATCTTTTGCTACATGTCTAACAACCACCCACCAATGCACTTTTAATACATACAAAACCAATCGGTAAGTAGCTGGAAATTTTCAATGGTTTTATGGCTATAATAAATTCTTAATTTGAGAGCAGAACACAATTTATATGCCCAAACAATGATCAGTACTCTAAAGCAGAGACATACATAGCCATGTTGGTAATCCTCAACCTTCATTTCCACCAATTTTTATTGTATTAATCTTTGCTGCAGTAACTTTCTAAATGAAGGCATAGAAAAATAGTTCATATTCCAAAAGGGGTTTTTTGTTTTGTGACAGAATAAGTAATGAGGTCCTTGGATAGTCCAGGGAATCTGTATCACTTACTTATCTTTGATCCAAAAGATCAGTGGAAAATTCTGATAAACAATGGCAGTATTCAAAACAATTTATTTTCAATTATTTTTTACACATTTGCAAGATCAATTATATTTTAATGATTTTTAACATAAAATATACGTGGTGACTTAAAATGTACAAACTCCAGTATTCCTCAGAGCTTAAAATATTACTCATTTCTCTGCTAGTTCTTGTTTACAAGATTTGGGTTTTTGTCAATTATTTGTCTAGACAATCTAGTCAGTCATAAATTACAACCTAATATGCAAGTAGCTTGTTAAAAAAATAGATTATAACACAAATCAACTAAAAATTGTATATTCAATTTCAAAAGGAGATTCAGTACTTCTAGGAGAAAAATAATAAATTACTATTAACTGTTTCTATTGAACTTTCATCATTATTTGTAATAGCACCTACAGTCAGTAAAATGACACAAATTAAAATAATGTAATTCTCATCTACAATTATTAAAGCATATATATTA
Organism: Balearica regulorum gibbericeps; assembly: GCF_011004875.1. NCBI lineage: Eukaryota > Metazoa > Chordata > Aves > Gruiformes > Gruidae > Balearica > Balearica regulorum. The sequence continues at coordinate 84,161,361 of NC_046186.1, read as the reverse complement.
CTGGAGTATTGCTGGATTCTTTAGAAAATTTGAGAATTATTTATTCTTCCTGTCATTTTAAACTATATTTATTGTGTAAATAATAATTTTCTGTACTAATATCTGCATAGTAAATTATGCTTTACTCTGTGCGAGGCAGATTTGCAAATTAATCATACCCTTTATTAAAAAGGTGTTTTGAGCAAAGCTTTTGAAGTGCATTTTAAAAATACCTCTAACTCTAGCTCACAAATGAATCGTGAATACTGGATGTATTCATTATGCACTATTTCAGTTTTTAGTGAATTATTATTTACATGCATACCATACTCCAATGCGATGACAATGAAAGCAAGAGGCCACGAAGCAAAACTCAGTCCTGCTGTCATTACTCTGATGATCGCACAGTGCCAACAAGCCACAATAACATATGACCTGCTCATATAATATGATGCATATAATGCTGTGAATGTAAGCTGAACTTCTGTCCCTCATAAATATTAGTACAAGATTGAAGAATAATAAATCGCATCAGCAAACTCAATTTGGTCTCTAAGAATAAGCAGCTTTACCTCAGCTTTACCTCTCCTCCTAGTTATTTGCAAGCTTCCTAGTTGTTTTTCTCAGCTCATGGATGTTTTTATTTCTCTTCTAACGAAATTCTAAATGGACCTGTAGGTATTTCATCTCGAACTGTATACTAAATATTCACACATCAGTGCCTAAAAAACCACTTAACTAAGCAGCCTGATTTACAAAGCATCCACAGTTTGTATCATTATCAAAAAATGAGATGTGGGTGTTCATAACTTTTTTTAAAAGTAGCACATTTATTAGATGTCTAACTTTGAGAATTCAAGTAGGAGGATTCAAAAAATTAATTTCAGTACAGAATTTAAGCAAAACATCTGTACCCCTATTTGTGGGAGTAGCCTGAAAGAAACTGAACCCATCATCTATTTTTGAGTTACATTTAAATTTGTACCTCTCAGTCTTTTTGGCAGTCCTTTCTATTGAAATGAGATTCTGTCTGGTGACAGTGATGAAACATACTCAATATTACCAAGTAAAAACATTTATTTGTAGGACTCTATATGGAAGGCATAGCTTTCCATGTTTTCAAGCTCGTCATCAAAAAGATGGACCCTGTACAGAAATATACGGCTCTGACAACAAGTCCCGTCAGCCAAATAGGATGAATCATATTCACCAAATCCCAAAACAGAAAAGACAGAGAATGAATTATGAGTCTTAGAGTTTCAGTTCTAGAAGAGAGGACCTTTCAATAACAGTGTCAAGCTCCTGCATGTTTATCATTAGCAGACCGTGAAGGTTGCCTGGCCACCTCCTACAAAAACTTGCTTTCAGTTGCTTATGACTATTTCAGTCTGAAACCATCACTTTCTATACAAGCCATCTGCAAAAGACTGAGCATTTATAGGATGTTCCATACAAAACAGTTGTTTCCATCACAAGTAGAAACGTTTTCAACATTCATAACTTTTTATGTTATTATATCTAAAAATTGCAATGTCCTCATGTTTTTGGAAGTGTGGTTTAACAAGGGAGTGGCCTTTTGTCACAAGTATGCTTTTCACTTTTTCTAGGAAAAACTATGAAAATCCACTCAAGTTCTACTTCCTGAAAAATGTCATTTTTCACATACTGAGAAGTTTCTTGTTAACAATGAAAAGCTCTAAAGATCCCTTGTTCACAGGACAGCTGTTTCAGGGGATAAAACTGGAAAACTCACAGGAATACCAGGAGGATGAAACCAGAATAGACCCATAATAAAAACAAATTAAAAAATCCCAAACAACCAAACAAAAAAAACCACAAGGGAAAAGGAGACCAACAAAGGGAAGAACAGCTTGTTGCGGAATTGAGGTCAGACCCAAGTACAGGACAATCAATTCATTTTCAAAGCCTAGAACACGAGGGAGCTCCAAGCCCTCAGTGGTTCTTTTGAATCATGTTGGTTGCCTGTGCCACTAGATGCTGATCACCTGTATTTTAACATATCTTGTTAGCCTGACCTAAACCACTGATTGTTTTAATTCTTTTTAAAAAAGATTCATTTCTTGTGGTCACATATACCAAGTTTTCCTATTTTGTCCACATTTCTGAGTGCTGAATTTTCTCACAAATGAAGTGTTAGATTTGACAAATCCAGGAGTGAAAAAAAAAAAAAAAAATCTCGATAAACTGAGCATGCTTTCTGTTGATATATCAAAGATAAACACTTAGTAGCAACAGTCTACATCTAATCAGGAGTTACTAGCTTTTATCTCCATGTGAGTTAGTACAACAGCAAAGACAAAAATCCTTTCTTACTCTTATTTCCAGACAGTGAATGTCATCTGCTGGTCACAGTAGAACAATTCATTGGCAAAGAAAAGTACAAACTGAAGGTATAACAACTTTTGGAAGGAAACTGTTTCTCGGGTTTTTCTCCCCTCACCATCTCTTTTAAAAATCTATTTCTACTTAGGCTGCTGTTCCATAAGTACAACTATGCTCTTCTTTTATGCTTGCAAACAGTGTCAAAGTTTTATGTTACAATTTTTGCTCTTTGGAAACCACTTTGATCCTGAGAGCTGTGAAGGATCATGAGGCTATTATTAACAGAGCAGACTGTCTTAACTGCTTGGAAGTTGTAATTCCCAGTATGATGTGTACTTTATGGATTTAGGGCCTCACACATTCCATCTCTAAAAATGATAAGTAAAGAGGTTTTTTCCTCTTATCTTCCATTTCTCCCTCTGGTCTCCTTTCTAACTACACATAAGTCCAACGTACCTACATTACTGAGAGCTGTTGCTCCTTTTTATCTATTGTCTGAAAATTTAAAACTCTTAGCAATAGAAAAAAGTGATATTGGGTAAGGAGCCATACAACTTCACTTCAGCCCCAATGGACAAACCAGGTCAATCAATTCAACAGTCATTACAACATGAGCTGCTGCAGCCAGAAGCTTAGATGAACATTAGCTAATAGTATATCACCATAATGCACTGCAAATGTGTTAATTTTAAAGGTAATTAGCAAAATTTCATGCTAATTAATAAAATAGAAAAATCTCATAGGATCAACAGTGCTACAGAGGTTCTAGGCACACATCCAAATTAACAAAACATTTTTTGTTTAACTTCATGCTGATCCAACAAATTCTACTTCATTATGCTAATCTTATGTGTAATATTCAAAACTTTACAGTTCCCTTTTATTCTTAGAGATGATGTATTTGTAGCGACTGCAACAAGTAATGGAAAAATCCAGGATATTATCAGTTGAGAGAGTACTATTGCTTTCAAACTTGGAAGGAAGTGGCTACCCTTGGATTCTTGCAGCATCAGAAAGATGATCTTTAAAAAAAACATTATTTTGCCCTTTTCTCGGAAGCATAGCAGACACCCAGCAGGAAAATCTTCCTAATCTCTGACCGGATTTATTATAAATCGTGCACATTACAACATTCATATTTCAAAGTAGGAATCCTATAATCTTTCAGGATCAAGCAGGGAGGGCAAATGTGCACATCTTTTGTGGCGGTAATAACTGACACGGCCTGACCTGTCTCAGCAGAAATCTTACCTCCGCATAATAACCAATAGAACATTATTTGCAGAGATTCTCTTATTGTTAAATTTATCCCATAGCTGAAATCTTCACAGTGGAATTATAACACATAGAAGTGAAATCCAAATAAATATAAATACAAACCTTTCTAGACTACCCTACACCAACTCTAATGAGCAATTCCTTCACTTTGCAGTGAACATGAAACAATATGTCTAAGAGCAGCCAAACCTGCTTATTTATGTCGTAAGCTATCAACTATAAAACATAATAATGGACACCAAATTCTAACATCTAAGGATATTATTGTAAGTTTTCAACTATTATGCTTTCCATTTTATGTTGCTGAAATCAATAGTCAACCTGTGTAACTAGGAAAATTGGTGCCTATCCAATATTGCTGGAAAGGGGGACTGGGAATTTATGCTCTGAGTGACCTCTGACTTGTCCTTAAATGAAGGAAAGGAGATGCATCATCAGTTCTTCCCTGGGCAGCACAGTTTCGAAGTAGCAAAATATACACAGCTATCAAAATCCTTTGTGGCAAGATGCAACAATGCACTTAGGCACTTACAGTACTAAATTGCATATTTACAGTCAATATTTTCTTTACACATATGTAAAATAAATCAGTTTTTATAACTAAAATGAATAATGCATACATTCTGTTTTGAGTCAATAGTCATTCATGTGCTTAATTCAATTAAAGAAATTATTCAAAACAAATTAAATGCAACCGCCTACAGAATTTTCAGTATGTCCCACCAGCATTACAGAAGCTAGCTGTGCTTCCTTCAAATTTAGGTGTGCGAGCCCCTGCTGGCTAGCAAAAAAATTATCAATTATAAAGCCAGTTTATTAAGATGAATAGAGTACCATACCTCAGTTCTTTAATTCATTTTGTCCCTCTTGTTACATGGTTTTTACGGGTAGTAGGTCCATTCTGATTCAGGCTGGGTGTAACATTCCCCAGATTATTTTACATCCCAGACTGTTTTGGTCTAATTTACCTCATTTAAAATAATAATTGCATCAAAAATTATACTATATTTATCTTAAAAGGTGTACACATTCACCTGTGTAATGTAAAGTAAATCAATTAGAATGATATATTGAAAGTTGCTCACTCAAAAGAATACGTATTTAATAATGAAATTCTTCTGGTCTTAGAGAAACTCCAGCAGATATTTGGGTCAGGGACAGAAAGACTTGAGGAGTCCTAAGAGTAAACTAGGAAATTCTTCATGGATTTAGGGACATATACTGTCAGAGTTTCACTACACATAAAAAGTTCAATAATAGTTTCAAACATAAATATCTATTTAAAAAAAAATCTCACCAAGTATACTCAGAACTTGTGGTTTATCTATAAATCTGTAAATGTATAAAGGCCCTGCTTGACTGGGCATTTGAGCATATACTGCATGATGTAAAAAATAAGCACTTATTTTACTATGCGTCTTTATTAACTACAAAATCAAAAAGCTTGGAAGACTAATTAGTTCAGCTTCTTAAAGATTCAAATCTTGTCATTTTTTGTTTAAGGTGCCAAAATATCATTACTAAGCCATTAAGCAAACAACTGCTGCTTTAAAAGACTCTCAGGTTCTCATTCAGTAACACACCAGCACAAAAAGCTGCCGCAAAGTACCCTCTAGACAGAAATACCCACGTGCATTTCCCAGCAAACAGCCCACCTGCCTCAGAAGTGAATTATGCAAGAGGTAATAAAGCAAGAGGCTTAAAAATTCAGAATTGGAAAAGACAGTCTCAAGGAGGTGCCAAACTATGTGAATTTTTACTCTTTTCCTGCTACTCTTAAATACACGTTCAAGGAGGGAGTGTAACAAGAAGTTTACAGATATTACCCCTACGTGCGACTCTCACATCCATTTGCATGTCTGGACACGCACACCAATCTGGAGTTTCCCCCTTGACAGTATTCAAGTTCTTCCTTTTCAAAATTCTACATTTTGACATCACATTAAGAGGTTAACTACAGTATCAAGACCTTTGCAGCTATCTATTATGCGCAACCACGTATTATTTTCTTGATGCTTTTAATTTCATTTTACCAATATCTCAACTTTCCCCTTACCAAACAAAGACGTTCCACTCCTCTACTAAGGTGCATGTCTATGCTGGGGATTTAACATAACCTTTCAAATGCCTTTCTAAAAAAAAAAATAAATAATAAAAAAAATTCCACATTCTTGCAAATTTTCCAAAATAACTAGAACCCATCATAATTAATTCTCCTAAGGAATCCACCTTTTCTATATAAATAAAACAATTCTAATAAGAATTATGTGAACAGTTATGTGTATGTGAAAACAAGAGCTTTAATGGAAACTGTAAATACAGCTAAGCTCCCTGATAAATAAGGTGAAAACGTACACAATGGGAAAGAATTCTTTTGCCATTTTGAGTTTATAAAGTGAGACTTTTATTGTAATTAATCTGTACACATACTTGCAACTGTATCAGCTAAAAGAGGTCAAATTAATTGTTAGTGTACTACTGACCAAATCACATATCTAATATGGCACTCAAAGCACATTAAGCTTTAAGCTTTACTCTTACAAAAGCTAAACACACAAGGCATGATTCTTATTTAAAATAAGACCTTGTTGAAATTGTACTTCATTTCTAGGGACTTTTTTGTATTGCCTAATACTTAATTGATTTATACACACTGGAGAAAGAAATTCTGTATTACTGGACTTTCCAATTTATTGAATAATGGGCACTCGAATGGTTTCTTGGCAAGTCTGTTCATACTTCACACTGCACTGAGTAGACTATTTGTTTGCTTTCTAGGACCTCTGCCCAACCTTCTCATGCAAGTCCTGTGCCTGCTTTTTTGATGAAGGCATTTTCCTTCGTATAGAAATAAATAACTTGTCCCTGTTCTGTCTTTTAATGATCAATACACACCTTTACCTTCAAGCATCCTAAACTATCTAAACTAATTCATCCTATATTATCTAAATGCATCTGAACAATGGCTGTTACTGATTTTGATTGACATTTCCCTCGATAATTGCCTTATCACCAGCTGTAAACATTGTACTATGCAACTAGAGCTGGTCAATACTCAGAGAAACACCAAGAAAACCTGAAATTCCTAACTCCTTGTTACCGTTAAAGGACATTTAGATGTGGGCCAGAGATAGAGTTTACAGGCTTATTAAGGGAAGACTGTATCCAGTCTTTTGAAATCAGCCCAGTGACATTAGTTGCCTATGCATTTTTTAACAGCGTATAAAAAGTCAGTTCTCAGGGAAGGGCAACCTTTTGGTGGATGCTATCTTTGTAAATATGTCAAGAAAAGAGTACAAACACCTGGAAGATGGAACAAGCTTCCAACTCCTAAATACATTCTTTATATCCCCTAGGGAGAGAAGAGAGAACTTCTAAGGAGTTAAAGAAGAAGAAGAATCAAAAACATTAATTAGTATTATTCACAGGACTCACTATATTTACAAGAATATCACTTTCTATAAGACAAGAAAAACCGTCTCACGCTCAATTAAGCGGAACATTCACTTCAACCCCTTCCAGCTCACACAACTCGCCAGCTAGCAGATTGAACGCAGTACAAAAGTAAACTGCACACAATCACTGCTTTACAAGATCCTTGCACTGAGGCACAGAGAACCGTAGAACTCCTTTTGGCTTATAAATGGTATTTGAAAAGGCCAGGCCAAAACAAGACAGAGAGGAAGGACATCTGAAGCTACTAATCACTCTGTGGGAAAACAGAATTATTTCCATCCTCCAGCTATTACAGACATGTCAGTTCGGTAAGAAAAAACAGACTGAAGGTGTCGGTGTGGTTCATGTATCAACTGCAGGTCCATCACTCTTGTCTATGGGGTGGTTGGTTTTTTTTTCCAAACAGTAAACTTCCAGCAATTATTGAAAAATAATTAAACACCCAGTAAAAGCAGCCTGAACTCCAACTTTCTGCATTTATTTATACTCTTCAAAAACATAACTGCTTTATTTACCATCTGGCCTCTGTTTTTTAATGCAAAACAAAGCAACTGTTCTTTTGTTTGTGAAACCAGAAAAAGTTATGGTTGTATTTGTATATGTTAATAATAATAATACAAGTGATGCACATCACAATCGTTCACCGCTTGGACCTGATGCTCAGCTAGTTCCTGAGCCACGCACCCCCAGCCCACCCCTCAGTTATATACTGAGCATGACATCGTATGGTATGGAACATCCCTTTGGCCAGTTTGGGTCAGCTGTCCTGGCTGTGCCCCCTCCCAGCTTCTTGGGTGCCCCCCGCCTTCTTGTTGGCAGGGCAGTATGAGAAGCTGAGAAGTCCTTGACTGCTTGGCAGCAACTAAAACATCAGTGTGTTATCAATGTTATTCTCATTCTAAATCCAAAACACAGCACTATACCAGATTCAGCCCAACAGTGCTTAAAAACACCGAGTGCAAAGTAACAATACCATGATTTCAAGTGTTGAGCAAAGCTGCATAGCCAATTTGAAACTGCTACTTTTATATAATGTCTGTCTAAAGGGCTTAAAATAAGCATTTGCAATTTCATGTGTTCTTAGCTTGAAACAGATTATGAATCTGTCTGGTTTTTTAGGTTTTCAGATTTGTAGCTACGTATCAGCCTAATTAAAATTCAAACGACTGCTTTGTAACTACTCTGTGTCTACTAATGAAGTACATTCTGCTATAAACCCATCAGAGAACATATTTAAAATGCTGAGCTCTAGAGGACTTACCAGAATACGCCATTGTGTAACCTTGTGATGTTCAGCTACCCCGGGTAATGCAGCAAGCCTGAAGCTGCCGCGGCTGTGCCTGCATTGAGCAGCTATCAGTTGTAAATTTTATCAGATGTGAATGTATAGCAAATACAAACTCCCACTTCAAAATATTCTGGCTTTGCTCTATATATCACTTTATTTATCTTTGAATTACTTTCTTATGGTATTTTAGTATAGTTAGTGTATTTGGTGAAGGCAAATAATCTGTTTCCAGTCCTTAATACCTAGTCCCAAGATTATTGAGAGTCCCAAAGCTTTTATACTAAATGGGGGAGAAAAAAAAAACCAACCACCAAAACCCATCAACTATACAATTGTGTGAGGGCATTGCTTTGAACAGAATGTTCAAAATGCAAATAGATAAAGCCATTGAGCAATAGCAACTCTCCTTTTTAACAGGAATAGTATTAAAAAGAGTAGGACTCAGAAGCTAAGTGACAGCAAACTGGCAGGTTTTCAGAAGCCTGCAGAAAACTCACCAAACCAATTATAGAATTGTACACCATTTATCTGACCTTCTTACATCATGGTGCTCGTGTCACAGTTGTATCTCAGGCAAGATTTTCCAGCATAGTATCTTTAATCTTTAAATAATGAGAGGCCTAAACAGTTACTGGGATATATGGTTATAAAGGAAAACTGATTTAATGGGATTTTTCAGGTTGTCTTCACATACCAGTAGTTGAATTCCTACATCTGTTCCCCTACAATAAAAAAAAACCAAAACCAACCAAACAAACAAAAAACCCCACAACCAAAACCACCCCCAACACATCAGCCACCATCATATGTGTTTCTGTAAACTTTTAGAGCTTGTTTGTTTGCTTTTAACAGACATTTAGGTAATGAAGAAAATTGCAAACTACATATTTGACTGGCGAACTTACAATTCACATTTTGTTTGTTAAATTACACAAATTATACAGCTTTGGGTTAATTTTCTTGATTGGATGGCCTATGTTACTAACAGTATGAAACAAATCATTAAAAATAAAACAAGAATTTTAAAATTTGTCATGCATTGGTTAGCTGCTAACAGACATAACATATGCATGCATATCATACGTACGACTTTTTCTTTCAGTACCATCAATTGGAGTATTATCATCACCTGTTTGATTCCCCTTAACTATAAAATTATTTTGATTCTATCTTTCAGCTTTTGTTGCTACATTTTCAGGTTATATGTCATGCACTTTACCAGCATATACTTTCCTTTGGACATTCTTTTTAAGCTCTTTATTGATAATAGTCTTTCATATTTCTAAAATATATTTTGACAAAAAAAAAATCCCAAGTACACAATATATTTTAAGTCTTATAATAAAACCCCGTGGAGTCTAAATCACTAATATTAAGCATGCAGAGTTATCCCCAATAAACCAGGTAGATGTATCCAGAAAACTGGCCTATAGCAGTATCATACTTTCAAATATCAAATAAGTGCGTGTGATTGAAAAAGAAACTTTCACATTTATAATGGTACATTTTGTAGATAGGAAGAGCTTTTAATTCCTTTTCAGTAGTAAATAGTGCCTTGTTAAGCTAAAACTCAATGTATATCTCTGACAAGACTAGATTTGATTATGAACATTTCTGTAAGATCAGAATAAGCCATTCCTGTATGTATTTCAAATTCCAAATAACTGCTGCAACAGGAGATACAATCTGAACACTAAGAATAATAAGATTTCCTAGATTGGATATATTATAATTACACTATTTAATCTGTGATGCCTTGCAAGATATCACACATCTTGTTTACTTTTGAAAAACTACCTGTATTACAGATGACAGTACAAACATGCTAAGCTGTATTATTATGCCTGCTAAGACTGCACAGAATTTTCAGCTGATATAAAGCCATATTTCTCTTGCTGCTTTACATGCATGGAGATCTGACCCAGTGTCTTTCATAGTCTGAATGTTTCACATTCATTCTAAATTATTCACTTTCTATGTCAAGAAATAATTACGTTGGTTTGTGGGATTAAGTGCAAGGATCACAATCAGATCTGATGTATATGGCTACAAGCCTGCATTTAGGCTCAGGATTTAGACGAGATGATTGAAAAGGAATAAAAATTGAATTTGATATGCATAAATAATAAATATAATATTTACAATTATATAAATTATGTATTACATACACTACATACAAATGTAGTGAAACACACTATGTTCTTATTTACATTGCTTCTGTAGAGAAGTATTTTACTGGGAAAGAATGTTTCATTGAACAAAATCCTGTCTGATCTACACCTATGAAGATTTCCTCTACCTATGTCTAAATAATATATGTAAAGTAGGGCAACTAATATGTAAGTATGCATAAATTTATTACCAAATCTTCATTTAAATTATTAAAATCAATTATTTTAGTGATGTCTGCTAAATGGAGTCCTCTGAATATGAGATTACGTAAGATTAAGTGCCATCTTTGCCATTAAATATGAACATTCATTTTGGCAACATGACACAAAGGCAATTAAAATGGCCTTGGAGGTGCAGCTACAAAGCCTTGCCAAAGCCCTGACAGTCTTTTTTAACTTTTTTAGAAGGATACAATGGAAACAGAAGCACAGAAAAGAACCACAGCAACTATCAAAAATTAATAAAAAACCCCCAACTTACTGTATCGCAAATTCCCAGAACAATCAACTATAAATGCAAGCAGACAACACTGATTTCATTTGTCAGTGTCAATTCAGTTTTTAAAAACTTAGTACTTCATTATGTCAGTAACTGCTCAAAAAGCATCTACTTGCATCCATGCATTAATGGACACCATGTGCCTTTTTTATACATTTGGATTTACACAATCAAAAACTGTACACAGCATGGGTATTGTTTCTCAGCTGTCAGAATGAGTTCCAGACTCAGTTTCTCTGGAGTCAGAAAGATTTTTTGCCTTGGCCACTGAGAACATGCTCAAGTGTTTGATGTACAAGAGGAAAAAAAAAAAAAGGCCTTCAGATCTTATCCTCTGAAAGACAAATGGAGAAAAGTGTTCTTCTCCCAGAGGCAACCAGGGTACAGGAGCTCAGGCCAGTCAGTGTCCCTGCCCACCGTTCAGGCTGACACCCTTTTCTAGACACATCCGTATAGAATTTGACTGCTGACATGGACAGTTATTGTGTAAATCGTGAAGAATCATACTTCCTTGTATCCTTGTCTGCGCCAGGTGACCATCCTTCTCTACCCTCCCTCCCCTCATTCTCCTCTTCCCTTCCAGCATAGCCACCTGTCCAGCTCCTGCTGATTCACCTACCTGTTGAAAGCAGACCAAAAAAAGGGCAAAGAAAAACCTCAAATAACTGGTACTTGGCAGCACAAGAAATAGTGTGCCAGTCTTACCATCAGGCTTTGTTTTCTACACCCTCACATAACAGTAGCATCTAGGGACCAGCAAAGAATGGAACATCATTGATATATATACCTCTGGGTCATGAAGCAGCCAGCCTCGGCCGACTGCCCTACACCAGTCCACCAGGATATCTGCAGAACCTTTCCCAGTGTTGCAACCATGCCCTGTCACAGGAGAAAAGTGACTCTTCCAAAGCAAAAATGGAAAAAATGTTATCAAAATCCTACCTTCAGGTGAAGTCCTTCCTCACTTTATAAATAGAATTATTAAGGGTATAATAAGCTTTTGGACTCTTCTCTCACTGTAACTTATTATATATAATGTCATTCACAGCTCAGTGCAAAGTTCAAACCATAGGATCCCACATTGCACTGCCTTCTTAAAAAAAAATTTTAGAAAGAGGAAAAAATTTTAAAAATGTAGGAGGTTTTTTTAGATCTTCAAAAACCCTCACTACATTATCCTTCCCTCTCTCAAGTCCAAATTGCTGAGAGCTCAAGAGGAAAAGTAAAATAAAATGGGTTTTATTGGCCCTTTTTAATGATGTAAAGTAGTTCTTCTATACCTCAGAGCATCATGGAATTAAAGTATGTGAGTTACCACCTGCCATAAAAATGAGAGAAAAAACACCACCTTATGCCACTAGAAAAGCATAACTTACTCTCAGTGCTCTGCAGTGGTTCACAAGGGATCAAAACCACATTTGTGACTGGCCCAGAGCTGAATATTTTTCATTCTGCACCATGGACAGGTATAGTTTCCAGGAGCTCTTAAAACACAGCTCCAGCTTGTTTGCTTTTCAACGCTCCATGCATTATTTAGGTCGTAAAGAAAAATTACTTCAATAGCAGAGAGCACAATCTTTTAATGAATGGACTTCCTCGTATTAGCGATCTGTTTACATATTTAAAGCAACAATCTAATTTTCAAGTGTAAAGAAATAGACCTCACTAGTCATTGAGATAAGTTAACTATTCATAATTCTTTTTTTAATAGAAGGGATGGTCTGCCACACAAGGAATAGATTTAAAAGTACAGCAAAACGATGAAATAAAATTACTTACAGACCATTGTCAAAAAAGTTTATGTTCTTTTTTGCCTTTTCTTCTGGCATCCATCCCTTATTTTCTTCTTTTTACTTAAGAAATTAAAATTTATGCTATAGATTTAACAAGACCTGCTGGAGAAATAATGGGATGAGATAAAGAAGCTAACCAATTTACATTTTGTCTTCAGCATGTCATTTTTGAGTTTTGTTATTCTTGTTGCAACTTTTTGAATGTAAAAAAAAATTTATATTCTTATACATTTGGAATGTGTAACCTATCCCTAGAACAACATCTATTTTGAGATAGATCTGCTTTGAAAATGGTAGAGATTGAAATATAATTATTACATCTCTATAGATGAGGTAGTCATGTGTTTATCTTGCACCAGCCTGGTTGTTTTATACTCAGAACTGCCTCCTATTAATAAAATTACACATAATTTAGACCTGACATCTTGTTTATCTGTTATTTTGCTCCTGAAGATATGGGATCATTTTGAGGAATTTGGCAACATGCTCTGAACAAAAATTAGGAAGCTATACTCCTGAAAGTAGCAAATAAACTGCATTTACAGAGTAAGTGTAGCAACTTGCCTTCCCAAGTTAAAACAATGAATGAAATGAAGACAGCATAAAGTGCAAAACAGTTTTTATCCCATTATCAGCCAAAGCTAGAGAGTAGTCCCTGGTAGAACTCAAAAGAACTGTCACAAAGACACATCCCTGATTTATCCAAGGCTATTGCTATCACTAATACAGAATCTAGTCTCTCTCTCTGTGTGTCCATCAGAACTGCAATCCAATCACTGGATCAAATAACTCATTTTAAATCAAGAATACCCTTGCTGTATGAAGATCCAGTACCCTCTGACCCAGCCTGGGGTCTGACTGCCTGGGGGGGCAGCTTTGCAGAAAAGGACCTGTGGGCAGCAAGGTGGGCGTGAGCCCACAGTGTGCCCTGGCAGCAAAGAAGGGCAATAGCCTCCCGTGCTGTACTGGAAGTTGTGTAGCCTGGAATTCTTGTTTATCCCCTTTGCTCAGCACTTGCTAGAACATATAGAATCACAGAATGGTTTGGGTTGGAAGGGACCTCAAAGATCATCCAGTTCCAACCCCCCTGCCATGGGCAGGGACACCTTCCACTAGACCAGGTTGCCCAAAGCCCCATCCAACCTGGCCTTGAACACTGCCAGGGAGGGGGCAGCCACAGCTGCTCTGGGCAACCTGTGCCAGTGCCTCACCACCCTCACAGGGAAGAATTTTTTTCTAATATCTAATCTAACCTACCCTCCTTCAGCTTAAAGCCATTACCCCTTGTCCTGTCACTCCATGCCCTTGTAAACAGTCCCTCTCCAGCTTTCCTGTAGGCCCCTTCAGGTACTGGAAGGCTGCTAGAAGGTCTCCCTGGAGCCTTCTCTTCTCCAGGCTGAACAAACCCAACTCAACTCTCTTACTGTAAGAATGATCAAACCAATGCACAAAAACATTCACAAGCTTAGAAATATAACTGTACTTCGAAATTTGATTCCATAAAATGCCTCTTTGTGATAACTCTCTTCTCAGAGTCCCATATCAAATTTAATAGTGAAAGATGCCCCTCCATTTGCTACAAAGAAACCAACCTCAAGCCTAAAAACAAGATGTAATGTAGCTCCAAATATCAATGAATTCCTTATTTAAAATTCAAACACCTTACAAGCTATACAGAAAAACAATAGATTTACAAAGCTAAGAAAGAAAGAGGACATTTTTGCTCAATAAAGTGATTTGACAAGCATGGATTGCTTCCAAAAGAAGTGAAGAAACTTGAATTTGGAAAGTTTTGAAATGTGAACACATGTGAACTGATAATGCTTATTATTAAATTGTTTGCTAATTTAGCCCAACTACCATCACCCATCTTTTGTTAGTATGATGTTTTCAAAATCTGCTGTTCTCCCTCGCCGAGGGAATCTACGTGAACCTCCAAAGAAACACTTGCGTTGTAAACTTGAACGGAAAACAATAAAATTCATCAAGCAATTCTTATAATGGGCCTGCCAGTGTTATCGTTGTAACGGGATAAGTGTTAATAGTCAGTAGGTGCCAAAGTATTCTATCAATATATGTACGTTCAATTTGACCGTTATTTTTGTAGTGTGGATTATTCAATTATTCTAGGGCAAGAAAGTGGATGCGAATAAGCTGTGCTAATAAAACATCAGCTACAGCACCAGGAGCCACAACTTTAAGGATATTGGAGAAAAGCAGGGGACTGTATCAGTCATTCTCAAGAATGCAATTCCAGGATGATAGCTGAGGTCTATCACTTGTGTTTGGCCTATTACTGGTGTTTGGTTTCACACCTTGTCCTTGATACCTGGCTGTAATTCAGATGCCACACTACTGTTTGCCTTAAAGTGCATCACAATCCCATTACAACTGGGAAATAGTCTTACAGGCATGCAGGGAAATATTTTAACTGGCTCAAGAACTCTGCTGGAACCTTTTTCAAATTATCATATGCCTCTTGTAATATTTTCTATGCTCTTCCTTCTATAATGCAATAGTAACATTGTATGGACACAGACATTAGGGGAAAAAAGAAGAGTTTATATTCTCTTATTTACCGTCAAGTTTGCTTTAAGGATTTGATAATTTTATGGCTCCCTCAGTATTTATATCTCCAAATGACTTCAAATGAGCTCATCCTAGAAACTGTCAGCCCTTAAAAATTAAAACAAAGATGAGCTGCATGGGTTTTCCTTTGTTTGCTTTTTTTCCCCAAGCTCATGCAGAATGAGCAGAATAAATATTGTTTCACAAAACATGGAGAAAAAGCAGCATCAACAAGCAAGCGTAGGAAACCGATATGAAATTTACACTGTATTCCTTAAAGACAAGAATGTTCAGGAGTTTTATATAGTGAGAGAGAGAGACTGTAGATTTAATATCCAAACTTACTGAATGATAATAAATTCATTAAATATAGATTTTTCTGGCCTCACAGGCAACTAGCACGGCAACCACTTCTATCCCAGCACATTTTTATTGTTAAAAAGATTCACTTAAAACAGAGTGGCATGAATGAATTCATCAAGATCACTGCTATTATAATGAATCATTAATATCCTAGTGAAAAATTTATTATTATGAATAATACATTCCAAATGATGAGACAGAAAATGAAGCATTACTCTGCAATGTATCAGAGAGAATCAAAGTAATGTTATGGAAGTTGGCAAGATAAAAACCATCATTTTTTCTTCTAAATCTTTCTAGATGTCTTTATTTTATTTTCTCATCAAACATTTCTATTTTAGCTGAAGAAAAAATAAATATGTTAAGCAACATTCTTCCCTTTGTATAAATAAAATGTCCAAGTATACCCATTACTTTGGTCACAGAATCAGTTCTGCCCTCAGAAGGCACATTTTTGTCTTCAAAACATGTATTTGAGCATGTGCGATCAGGAAACAAAACCCCTCCTTTGCAACAAATAGCAAAGTTAATTTTTCAGACTACAGCATCTACTGCATATATAGCAGAGTTATAGCAGGCTTAGATAAATAAACTCATTAGACGAGATAATTTTGATACTTGCACTCTTACTCTGCTAAGGGACTTAGAAGGACTTAAAGTAATAATCATCTCAACATAAATGTCACAGAATAAAGCCTTATCATAAATAGAATAATCGCTCTCTTTCCTGAGGAGTTAAAATAAGAGTAATGAAATGTGTCTTTGAATTGCAGTACACAAAAATTGCACTGCGGCTTACTACAACTGAGTTCAGACAACCAAAATAACAAGCATATTACTGAGATGGACTTCTGCAGCTAACTAGTTTTAAAATGAGTCTAAAACAGAAAGCACAGCATTAGAGTCCAGCCAAAGGGCCATGACAAAGGAACAATTAAACTTTGAAGGGGAATTAAATATTCCTTATGTTATTAATAGATTTGATTTGTCCATTCTCTGATGGATTTGTGTATAGTACATCAAAGCAAGCAATATTATAGCTGCATCCTTACTTCATACATGACACTTAAAACACTCAGCAATACCTTAGAATTTGATGTGGATTCCAAAAAGCAAAGCCTGTTGCCAAATCCTTCTGCAGCAAGGCACAATTTCTGTTGCTCCTTGTGAACAGTTGCAGTGCACTGCAGAACCACTTCATCATCCTACCAAAACACAAACAAAAACAGAGCAGTGGTTATGCTTCTGACCCAACAAGATCTGGGGAAGCATTTACAAAGTCATTCCTAAACTCAGGAACAGTTATCCCTAATCACAAGCAGAATTGAGTCTCAGCATAACTGTTATTCTCAGAGATGTGGACGTGGGCAAATCAATTCAAATAATTAGAATAAATACATATGTGATTTTCCTGTTTGCCTATCCTCATAACAAAAGTCAGTATGTTTGAAATGTAAACATTACGGGACTAAATCCTTGTAGTAATATACTCAAAGGAGATCTTGTCGACAAACCTGAAAGAACAGAAGCAGGCCTTTATTTAAATCCCAGTTCTTCAAAGTAACATACCCATAAGCTGGAGAATCCCTTTGCAGAAATATGGTTTAAGTTAAACAGAAAGAAAACCTTGTTGTAATGAGTCTATTTTCTAGCAAGGGTTTTCTGTTTAAGAATAGAAAAGATAGCATCACCCTGTGCATTCTGCCCATTCATTTCTGAAGCAGAATTAGCGAGTTTCCAATAATAAATTTCACAGGCATGATTGTGAGGAGATCATATTTAACACTGTAAATAAAATGTAATACAACAATAAAACTACAGGATGAAGCTTACGACTGGAAACAGAACAGGAGGAGACTACAAAAATGCAGACATTAAGGCAGGCACATTTACCAAAAAAAGTTGTTCTTACAGGCAGCTTTTTACACAGGGACATTCAGAAAAGTTCATCAAATTAAGTAAATGCCTGAATTTAAATCGGACTGAGTAATTTGAAGACACTTGTAAACACCCATCCTGAATTAAGCTGGCCTTTGCTTTGATTTAATTTACTTCACCCTAGTAATTAAACTAAACTAAATTAAGGTGTATTTAATTCTGAAAAGAATAGGAGATTAAATAGTTTAATCAGACACTTTAAAAATTAATTCATGTTACCTTTTTTTCATTGTCCCCATGTAGCAAACCCTAGCCCTAAGCGTACGTAAACCAATTTTCCTTGTATACCAGCAACAGTGCCCAAGCTGCATATCGCTTATGATCCACAGTCAATTGCAGAGGCAAAAAATCAGGCATTAAATCCAGAAAATGTAATACATGCGTATGTTTTATGTGTAGTTCACAACATACAATTGTAATTAACAAAGAAAAGTCCCTAAAGGTCAAAATCAGGGATTTAGAAGACCACATATACAGAGCTAAGAGCTTTGCTGTGTATCTTTGTAAAAGTAGCATGGATTAAAACCCAGAGCATTTTTTGGGGGGGCGGGAACAGGACAGTTTGGGTTATTTTTTTGAAAGCGCAAAATTAGTATTTCCTAATCTTAATTACACTTGATTCAAATAAAAGTTTATTTTGAGGTTAATAGTAGCGGTGTTAGATTGCAGCTATACACTAAACAAACACATTCTCCTTCCTCTTTCTCTTCCTAGCCCTTATTCCTCAATAACCACACCAGCAGAATGGAAACTCCAGCAACCCTGTCACCACCATACAGCGTGCTAGAGCTGGCTCCAAAAAGGGCGCAGTAGAGAAGATGCTAACATCGCACCTCCACAGCCAGAGGCAGACAATATAGTAAAGCTACTCTCTACTGACAAGAACCACCAATTCCAGTTTGTACCAATTCCAGATAGTACTCTGTGCTTTCTTAGAGAAAGAAGTGTTCTACATAGCCCATCTACAAAAGTGACTCTATGCTGACAGCAGCAAAAATATAAGTTGGTTTGGAGCAAGTCCCTGACATACTTAATTTTAGTTCATGATCTAATGCATCATATCGTTCCCTGCAAGCCAATTATGCACAATCACCAAGCGTACATGTGTAAAGTAGATGCTGACTGATGGAGGATTAAGAACAGGAATACAGCAACTGCTAAATTTCCTGGCACACAAACTTTCTCAATTGCTTTTGCAAACATTTTCTCCTCTTTTGCTGTACAGTGTAGAGAGAACACATCTCACAAATAAAGACTGATTTCTTACAAAATGCTTACTAATTAATGAAAATCAATCACCCTCCCATGCCCTTTTCAAAAGTTAATTCCTGGATTGGCAGGATGTGCTCATTAAAACAACAAAGCAAATTACAACTCTGTTTTGCTATGTTTTCTTTGTTTTTTGTGTAGATGGTTACAATAAATGTTCTCTTAATTCAGGCCACAGAGTCATAGCATTGTGAACTTCTTGCTCCAGTCAAAGTGGGGTTGATAAAATTGGCACAGAAGGTTAAGAAAGATGCAATGCCATTTTCAGATTAAGTGAAAGGTGATTACAGGTAATGATGTGTTATATACACCCAGCTGTAAGTTACTTTGCATTTCTGTGCACATCATTAGAGAAGAATCTAATATAAACTCTACCCTGGATTCAGCCTTCCAACATTTACTGACTACATATTCAGAAGGTTCCTATAGATAGACAATTTGACTGTTGCAGAATTACATTAAGATACATAATTCCATTCCATTTCTTTAGAGAAGACTGGTAAGTGGGTAAGCATCTCAGCACTGTCTTTCTAAATCTGTTTTCAAATCAGCAAATGCTACCCAGTTTCAGTATCAGGAGAGCTAAAAATGCATAATTTCCTTATTTGAAGTCACACCTCCAAAGAGACTTTCACTGAAGGTCACTTTGCTCTTGCATGAAGAAATCTACAATGTGCATCATCTTAAATGCCTATTAAAGAAAAATATTTTTCAAACATTCTTAAATCTTGAATTACGAGATGTCTCCAACTGGTTCACTTCCTCCTATTACCTTCTGAGCATTTTCACATCCATACGTTATGCAGATGAGGTTTTAGATGATCGTAATTTTTCTGTCAGTCACTGTCAGATTAGAACTGATGAAAGTAATTTATGTTTCAAAGGTCTATAACTGTAGCCTTCAAAAGTTAAGCAAATACATCATTATGTATCCAGATACACTCCTATCCACCTCTTTCCTAACTCTCCTCATATCAGACTGAAAATTCAGGTGTGGATGCAACGCAAAGGTGCTGACAAGAATATTAGTGTCTTTTAAACATCTCTGTCAAATGTTGAGTTACTTAATATCACGGTAAACTAAACAGAGATGAAAATTAAAGAGATTGCAAGAAGCCAGCTTCAAGCACAGATGTTTAATGCTAAAATGTAATCACTTGTAGGAACTTTTGATCCACTTGGAACTCTTGGGGGAAGTGTGTTTTAAGACATGTAGAAATACTTGTCTATGCGTTGCCTATATTAAGTGCATAGCCAAAACAAGAAAACCTAGTCTTCCACAACAGGTCTCTGTAACTGATCGAGGTAACATGCATGTTAATGGTGTGTGTCTGTCATATTCGACAAAAAAAGTTTAGCATATACTTGATCTAATTAAAAAAAACACTATCTGTATTCTGCTGTAACTAACAAAAGTATTTGATTTAAACTTCATATTCAAAACAAGCACAGCAGACCTAGATTATACAGAATATAGTATAGTCTTGAAAACACTCCAGCACAGTCTGGAAGAAAGGGCACAAACCTAAAATCCCTGCAGACATTTCCACTGTCATATATTTCTGCTATTCTTGTTTTGCTGAATAATCATCACTTTGATACACATCTGCCAGTTTCCTCTGTGGAAACTGGAAAATTTTACTATTTCCATCCCACTTTGCTATCACCATAACAGCATTCATTAGTAAGCTCAAAGATGCTGCTTTGTCTTCTGTTTTTCCAGTTTTTGGATATAGAAAAAAGGTATCGAGAGAGTAAGGGAAAGTAGGTGCCAATAACAACACAAATTCTGTGCACGCAGTGGGGCTGCAGCCTATTATCAAATGCACGAGGCAAGCAGTCACCATAACAACAACGGAGCACACTCTCAGATAGATCTGCATTTACTGCAAGTAAGAGTGAAGCCAACTTGAGAAGTTGTCCATTCAGTTCAGATACTTCTATGGATGATTCTTCCATCCATTCTCATGCATCCTTCAGTTCACAGCCTGATCTTCTTCACAACACTCTCGGGAATTTGCGGGGAGGTAAGATGATCCTGCCTGCCTGCAATAACAGAGCATGCCTATGGGATAGCAGAAACGGTACGCAGATTGTTAAACTGATAACCCGCGTCAGAAAGCTATTCTCCCTCCCAAGTTTGCAAATGAACTTGCTGAAGGCAATGTGCAGCTAAGGGTAATGTAACCAGCCATATACAGTGCTTTAAGATTATGACCAAGTACCATCTTGGAGTAATCCATTAACCCCAACAAAGCCTCACGTGTCAGCCAATACACCAGTTCGTAGTTTTAAACATAGCATAGCTTCCTGCAAAAAAGACATTCTGCTTTGTGTTATGTCAGATGACTGCACTGACTCAAACAGCATGAGCTTTTGATAAGCACACTACAGCATTTATCGTTCTGATTCTTCAAGGAGCATTCTGAAAAAAGCAGGTAGATATTTTCTATGCCACAAAGCCCCATTTACTTTTTAAATATCAAATTTTGAAAAGCAAGGACAGTTATTGAACAAACAGCAGCACACAGCAGATTCTTAATTATATCTATTAATTACAGGCTACTTAATTATTTTCCTGAAATCTTCATACTCACAGAAACCAAACAAATAACTGAATGATTTAGCAGAGGACCCAGTAACTAAGAAAACCATCTTTAATAGCACCATAACAGTTTTTCTACAGGTAAAAATTACTCCTAAAATCAAAATGCTGCCAGCAATAGCCATACACAGGCAAACTGCATGCCCAGAACTGCATTCCAGCAGACGAGAATAATGAGGGAAGAGCACGGGTTTGCAGTCAAGGTACCATATAAAAACAGTGAGTTCTCAAAGCTCCTTAACAGCACTTACTTTCACCTACAGTGATTATTTGATTTTTCTGTGAAATCCACTCAAATCTCCTAAGATTACACAAAATATATACTACCTAGACAAGAAAAATGTTAGTTTCTAAAGTAAAGATGTGGGCATGTTATGTTCCAACATGAATGTTTTGACTAGGTGTATTTTTCCAAAATCAGCAATTTCAAGTTATGACTGAACAAAACATATACACACACACACACACATATAAGACAGTGTTACTTTGTCCTATTAAACCCTGAAAATTGATACCTCCTGTGTGGAGTCAGTTTTGACTAATCCTTAACCTTCTCAATATGTTAATTCTATTAAAGGACTAAAACTGGCTGACCGAATTGCCACAGGTAGGCACCATCTACAGTGCTATAGCCATTAGCACCTCTTCCCTCTCCACATAGCTGTGATTTTTGAGGGTGGAATATTTGCATTATGGTATTTTTCTGGAAATCTGCTAGTTGGTGGCTTGTTTGGGTTTTTTTTTTTTAATATTCTTCTAGGGTTGGTGGTTTGGGTTTTGGTTGTTTGGGTTTTTGGTTTTTTGGTTTTTTTGTTCTGCACATTGTAGTAACTTAAACTTTTAATAGTTACACGTATTTTTAAAACTTCTGATTTCTCACCTGATACTGGTTTAGTAGGGAGTCAAAGGATAGAACAAGATTGAATAATTTATTTATTTGCCTTCTTTGAGAATGCAAACCATAATTCCCTACTGTATGTCTTGCCCTGTTTTACACTCTATCCATTACTACCTCCAAGCCTTTTATTTCAACCATGCAAGAAAAGCACAATATTTGAGTTTCTAGTACTGCTAAAAATCTCTACAGGAAAAGTTGATGATAAATAAAGTAGCAATACACTACAAGTAATACATTCATTTAGAAACACTGTACATGCTTTAGCCCAAGGTGCTTCAACTCATTATGTCATGACCTTGACATCTGCATTTTGCTTCCATTTCAGGAAAAAAAAAAAAAGGCAACTTTTTCGGGGTATTTTCCTTGAATGTATATTTTATAATTTATATTTTACTCCTCTCCAGAGAATGCTGCAAAGAAAGCATGAACTATTACTGGTTTAAATAATTTGTTGTGTTCTTCCTAATCTGACCCATCATACATAATTACCTCCCTTAAAGATGTAATGCTGACTCTGTGTTTCTACTGCTCCATGACAGTATACCAATTCTGAAACTGCATACGGAACAGAGAACGTCACATTTGCAAAATTAAGCATTCAAAGGTTAAAACTGATAAGTTATGCTTGAACATTCGAACTCACTTCTACTGCTGTTTTTTATGGCAAATACTGCAGTTAGTGGAACGTTTCTATCAACTTCCATATGCTATAAATCAGGATCTCAGCACAGACTTTAATAGCTCGATCTTTAATAGCTTCCTCAGACTCCACATATGCACAGTTCTGCTTCACTGCATCCCATTTACTGTTCAGCTGTGCAACTGAACTGTGCAATGCGTATAGGTGCCATGCATACTTTAAAAGTAGATTTACAAATAGAAACGTAGCCTGTACAAACTGTTTTCTGGCTAAGGAAACTGCAGAATACTTCTTGACTTACAAACTTTACTTCAACTTCCCTTTGCCTTGGTGGGATAAGCACTAGATTAAAGTGTAGAATGTCCTAAAGTCCTATGGGCCATCAAGTACCACACTTCCACAACTACTGGCAACCACAGGCTAATAGTTGCCCCAGAGCCTCTTTCTTTCTGTGCTTTGGAGGAAGGTAAAAAGCACCAATACAAAAGTCAAGTAACAAATTAAGACTGTGTTTTTCCTTTTTCCAAATCCCTGTTAACAACAGAGGCCTTGATGCATAGCATTTATTAAACACCATGTACGCAACATGCAAGAACCTTGATCAAAAGCAGTTAACTATCTTTTCAACAATCCTATGAGAGATACCAACAAAACAAATGCTCGGAGCGTAGCATTACTTACTTTAGCTGCTAATTCTGTCCTTGACTGATCAACCAATGTCTTCAAACTACCAAACTCTATTTAGAAATATCACCCTATTAGGGAGATGACTCTAGAGCTTCTGACATCTGAATGCAAAGGAAGTCTGTGACAGAGGTAAGAAAAGGACCCAAACTTCTGATTACTGTTTCTGAACTTGAACCCCTACCTTCTTGGTAGCAGGTGACCATCATAATAGTTAATAGCAAAATAATAATGGGATCTGTCACATCCCAGTGACCCAACCTGCACTGGCTTTGGTGCCTCGTAACTCCACGCAACACACCACCTCTCCTGTCCTGAGTGGCCACCAAAACAGATGGAGCCCAAAGTCATGGGCTAAATTCACTCAATGGACATTTTGTGGACATTTTATGGACATTTTTATTTTACAAGAGGAACTGAAAACAACCTTAGCACAGTGCACATCCTTAGGTAGGGATGCAAGATAAAAAGCAATGAAAAGACAATGGTGCTGTAGAGAAGGATCTGCTGGTTACAGTGAATCAAACACCAATCATGAGTCACAACACCAGGCAGCTGTACAGAAGCCAAAAAGCTGGGCTAATTGGGAAAGAAGTGCATGTGACTACAAGGGTAGTGATCCTTTGACTTTACAGTCAAAGCTGGTAAGGCTTCAGCTGAAGTGAAATGGCCACTTTGACCCTTCCTTTCAAAGGGAGAAAGGACAGAGAGCAACAAGACTGATGATACCTAGGAAAAGAAACCAGAAAAGATCCAGAAAAACTGATGGGATGCAGTCTGCTTAGACTGTGAGGAAACATGGCAACAATGTCAAATATATGATGCTGTTGTCAGTAAAACACAGAACAGAGGTCAAGTAATTTTCCTCATAGGAAAATTAGTATTGGACAGTTGGGGAAAAGTTTTTGGAAGATAGCAGAGCATTTTCACAGAGCAGTTTAGAACCTTCATTTTCTGCAACTGCTGAAGAAAGCCTCTATCAGGAGGATTTATGCATAGCTGAACTTGCCTTAGGACAAGAAGGAAGAGAGATTATTTTTCTGGTCACACAATTCTAAATAGTCTGGACACATTTTACTGTACATGTTTTAGTTTTATCCTGTAGGAGGAGTAATTTCATAAGAATTCAACATTATTCCAATGGAATTATCCTTTGAGACAGAAAACCCCATGCAAAACAGATGGCATTCCAGAGGATCAGACTAGCTGGTAGTTCTCGATACAGTACTATGAAGCAGGCTGCTAGTACAATAAGTATCTCCTCCCCCTTCCCCAAAAAGCTCTAACTTAGTCATAAAAATAATTTTGGAAGATTACAGCAAAGTCATGGCAATCTGCAGTACTAAAGACACACAGCAGTAAAACAAAAGAAATAAAAAAACCCAACCCACCTTGAGTCATGTAGATTCATATTCAGTACTTGTCAGAAAAAGTTTTCACTAAAGAATAATGATGCAAAGTGTCTGTCAGAAAGCAATCAGTATGTACAAGGCAGAAAACTTGTTACACACTCCTTGACTAGAGTGATGCTGTATGGCAGAGCAGAGTTTATCAAGGACTTGCGTATCAACACGGAGCAGAGTGTCTCAGGCACAATGCACATCCCAGTCCACAGGTTCCACAGCCTCCAAGAAGGAAAAGAAGGACGCCATCAGAAGGACACAAACAAATCCAAGTGAGTGGCTCCAGCACACCCAGGTAACAAGAGCACATTCGGTGGTCTGGGAAGTGCTTCATGTTCATGGAAACACAAACGTACTACTGAGTTTGATCTGACCGGGCGCTGCAGTGACATCGTTGGTGTTTGTACGCTTCAATTGCACATGCTAACCACCTCCTCAAACATACTGCTCACTAGTGATATCAAACGTGCACCCAACACTGAAAACAGATGTACTGTCTACGTGTAATCTCAAAGCTTCCTCTTCTGGCTCTTTATTCCACCTAGTCAGCATGAAACGGTGTCAAATTTGGTTTCAGCATGCAATGGCCTTCTGTATGCACGTGCTAGTAAGCTCTTGATTGAGTTCTACTAAAAATACATCTGCAGATGAACATATTTCCAATTGAGATGACTCACTATTTCTCACCAATTAGCTTCTGTGGTCCTACAGTCCTAAAAAATACCAAGTTCAGCTGTCAGTGCCTAATAATAAACTTATCCGTCTGTAACCATAGTTAGTAATGGCTAACTCCGCATCTGACACAGTTGACAGAGGAGTGGTGGAAAACATCTGCAATAAAGTACGAATACCAAATTAAACACATTATTTCACTAAACACATGATTTCAGCTTCTTAACAGCCCCAGTATGTCAAATTTATCTCTGATGTATTTCCACTTATTTTAGGAATTTGATAAGAATTCTATTGCATTACACCCTCACTCACTAGTTCCAGGCTGTGTCTCTTCTGCAATCAAAGGTGTGATTACAGCATGGGACATTATCTATGCTATATTTGATCTCACTGGTGTGAGTAACAGTACCAGTAAAGACAGAGGTGACAGCATGCTAGAAAAGGTGTCCACAAGATTCTGCAGGCAAACGCAAGATTATATCTATAATCTGAGTCAGGCTGTTAACAAGCTGCCTTTAAATGAACACCAACTATCTTATAACACCACAGTGCTCAGTCCAATAAAGCTAACAAATCCAGACTCTCATCAGTACCTGAAAATGCTGTATCTGAAAATAATCACTGACGGCTTTTAGTTTTATAACACTTTTCTGAGAAAGAGTTCATTAATCTCAGCTGGAGAACAGAGGCACACGTTAAAACAAATAATTCATTCAAGGTTACACAATACTTGGACTACAAACTGAACACATTCCCTTTTGTGTGTTCCTCCTACCCTACTAATAGGTTCCACAGGAAGATGGCTCTGACAACACACCTCTCTCATGGACAAGGACTTCTCACTCCAACTCAGACTGTGAAAACCTCCTCTCTGCATCGTCCCTTTCATGCAAGAATACATGAGAAAAGTCCACCAGCCCTCAGTCTTGTGTCTTGCAAGCAGACTCAGGAGGCTAAGTCAGTAACATGACCATCTGCTTGAGTTTGCACATTCAATCCTACATCACTTTCTCTTCCCTTAAACTTTTTTCAGCAGTATTTCTTGAATCATTCCACTTCCGCACTCTGCCAGACTGATATTTTGCAGCTGCCCAATCGATCAGGCAACCTTTCCTCTCTAATTCCCAAAGACTCACCTGACACTGTGGTTTTTTTATTTTTGGAGCAAGGTTAAGGATTCATTCTGATCTTTGCCTGTTTCAGCCATGTAATACTCTGTCAATATTTCTCCCTGCTTTCATCCTGAAGCTGCTCTAACTTCCAAGATTCACCCTTTCACTTCACATATTTCCCATGCAATGCTTTCATGTGACCATGAGAAGTCTACCACCTTTCTGAATTCTTCCTTCTTAGACTAATTCCATTTTGGAAATTTCTCTCAGACTGCTGTTCACAACTTCTCTTCTGAGTATCTTTCATTTATGATCTATTCTGTCCTGCAGAGCATTAATGAAATTATTAAGATGAGATGTGGTATCTTCTCACAAACTCCAAAAGGGCTATTACCAACATTCAATTTCTACCCAGCTTAAAATGCCACAGAAGGGCCATCATATAGCTGGAGTTGTATCATATTATGAAACCCCAAGCAGTCATAACACTGAAAGTCCAGTTCCTAGACACTTTCACTATATAAGCAAGCATAAAGCAGATTTTCAGCCTCCCATTAGAGACTGGTCGTCCCTTCAAAATAGGGACCGATATCCAATCTAGCCCACTGTCTCCAAACAGTGCTGCTGTTCTACATTTGTCTCCTCTTAACCCACCCCAACACACCTATTTCTCAAAATATTCATGTACAAAATAAAGACTGCAGCAGTTTTAAAACACTAAAATGCAGACTTTCTATCTGAAAAACTACAGTACCTAGATATCAGGAAATAACTGCATACCATAGGGACAGTGCAGTTGAGGGGAAGAGCACTAAACAGAGAGAAGTGGCAGATGGATTTTGTTCCAAGATCTGCGGCTGAACTTTTATAATTTATTAGTCAAGTTATTCCCCTGTGCTTAAGCCCCTTTTCCACATCTGGTGGATGTATTTGTTTGGACACTAATTCTCCCAGGCAAGACTATTCCAAATTCAGTTTCAAGATAAACCACATCATTAATAAGTGCAAGATTACATACATGCTGTAACAGAAAAGAAACAAAAACTTACACATAGCATGAAATGTTTTGTTGGGCTTTTCTTTTTTTTTCCCCTCCATCAAGAGCGAGTTTAAGCAGCAACTACAGATCATGCCAGGAGAACTACCCAGTGGTGCAGCCACACAGCCGCCCAGGAAGGCACTGAAAACTTGCACATCCCAATTTTCACTCAAAAAAAAGCCTCCATCAGCACAGTGCTAGGAAAAAAAAAGTATAATAAAATAATCCAGCTGGAACCATCTGCTTGATGGCTTTACCTGCAGGGCCCTGGGAACAGGTCAGCTACTCGGTTCAATAGGCTGCCTGTGGCCCACAGGTGAGGCATTTTTCCTCTGATTAGCAGAAATGTCATCAAGTTTGAACAGTAATCATATTCTGCAAAATCATAATATTGGAAATTTACTGCTCTCTCTTCAACAAGTAAAGAAGATAAGAAGCAGCAGCAGGACAAATGAGGACTGAGATACTCAGAGAGCAAAGATTAGTGATTTTGACCACTCCCAGGGATCCAAGACAGAGCTACATACAGCAGGAAAACACCAGGCACAGATCACCACTCTCCCCTGAATACAAAACACTTTTTATGGCTTGATTTTTAATTTCTTGTCTATTCATCTCTTAGGAAAAAAAAAAAAAAAAAAAAAAAACAAAAAAACCAAAAAAAACCACACACAACAAAAACATGGCATTTGCCTCTGGATTTGCAGACATCTCTTGGGAAATTAATCCTCTCAGCTGTATTCTCTGTCATTTCCTCACTTTTCTAATCCTACCACTCCCATGATGATCTATTCTTCCTATCTCATGCAACACTTGACACTCTTTTCATTCTTCTTCCCCTTACAGTCTTTCTTCCACCGATCATATCTCCTGCTTTCAGCCCTCCATTCCCCCTCCTACCATCCTTTATTCACATCCCACCTTCCAGCCCTGACACCGTTACACCGTACCCAGACTTGTCCAGTACCTCTCTGCCCTCCTCTCAGGTCTCCTCCCTGGCCACCAGAATAACCCTTTTAAAGGGCTGAGAAAAAAATTCAGACACACTTCTATAGTTTAAAAAGGCTCTCTAATCTCTCCTCTACCTCAGTTCTAATGATGCCAATACTTGGCCACACTGAGCAGTGGGAAGAAAGGAAGGGAGGCTTGGTAGCCCTTTCCACATACTCAGGGATGTCAGGGAAACAGACATTTGATGAGTATTGCAAGGTTATCTTCAAAAAAACCCCACAGCATACAAGAAAGAAAAGAAAGCAAAGAAGCTCAAGGGTCCTTTCCCATTAAGCCACACTACCAGACTTCGGTGTACTAACATCACAAGAAAGTCAAAATACCAAACAGAAGATGAGGGCGGCCTGATCTTGATCACATTAAAGAATAAATCATTATACCTAGCATGTTGCAGTTTATATGCTTATTGTGTGATAAAATAAAGATAATTTCTTTTTTGGGGCAGAGTGTTCTGTCCATAATAGCAGCCGTCAGTCAAGGCAGCAGCACTGGGATAGCCAAGGAAGTCAAACCTCAGCAATCCTGGGGAGGTTGAGAGGGTCATTTTTTTGTTGCCAGACATTTTCAGTCCCAGTAACAGTGCTCAGGTTTACAATAGAAGTGTTATGAGGAAAACATTCCTTAAGCAAGGATCCACAGATTGCATTGACAATTCTTGTTAATTTTACCCAAATTTAGAGTCATAGTAGTTAAGCCATATTTACTCTACAACTTTAATCAAATCATAGCATGACAAGCCACACTATTAGAGTCCTTTTTCAGTGAATCCTGCTTCATGAGAAAGATGTTCCAGACAATAGTAATTGTGCACTTTAACTTGCCAGCCCTACTTTTACTTCACTTTTATCATAAAAGAAAACATGAAAAATATTATTTTGTTTTTAAAATTAGGTTTCAAACCACTGTTTTGTAATCCATAAAACTGCCCTGATATGTCCTAGGAAAAGTATGCCATTAATCTTCATTTCATTTGACACATCAAAAGATATACCATGATCACAGAACTTACTTGGCAACAGCTGCCCCCCGGAAGCATTCCCTAAACTAACGATGTGCCATTTACTTCACACAATTTAAAAAACAACACGTATAGAGGGTGTGAAGTGACAGAAGTCTTTCCCAAATGTAGTAGATGCATCTAGGCAAGGTGCTACAATAATCCCAACATATTTTGCCAGGAGTCAAGCACTCTAGCTCGTCACCCCTGTGCTTGCTGTTTCAGAGACAAATAGGTTACTTCTTGGTAACTCCTAAAACACTGTTGAATGGGGGATGGGGTGGGGAATCTGTGGCATCCTGAAATACAGACGCATCTGAAATATTCACCGCAATAGCAGTATATGTTGGATCGACAAATTCTGCATAAGAAATCAAAGTGCACTGCAGTAGGAGATTGGGTTATTAAAGACCCCGTGCAATATTAACAGACCAGTAAGTAGATCCTGATGCTTTCTGTGCTAAGCCTGTCTTTTGAAATAATAAAAAATTATGGGTTTCTAAAATAATTTCTCTTTAGCCTAGCTTTCAGGGCACTGTTAATTTTAAATAATTTCTCTCTAGTCCTTCATAGTCTTACTGCAGAGCTGAACAGTTCGTGGAAAAGCTGTGAGATTCAACTAGCACGCTGTATATTGCAGCAACTGCTAACCAAGAAAAAATAAGGAATTTTCAAATACACAGGAAAATGGCTTTCTATCACCAGGTTCTCATGCCAGCAGGTAATTCTTCAGAGATTTTAATCAGGTGCAATGACAGAAGGCTGCAGTGAACTACGAGTCCCAAAAATATGTTATTAAAGCAGGTGCAAAAATATCTTTCAAGCTTATGTATGTCGCAACATACCGTTCAGAGACAGTCCGGTTTTTATTTCCTGCTTCTTCCTCTGAACAAACTCACCAGCTATCACAAATGAGCCAGTGAAATGGAAAATTATCACCAAGAACATTGAAACAGCAGGAGTATCTTTCAACCGCTTCTACTCACTTTCACTGGCAAATGTTTCAACACACAAAATTATGCACAAGCAAGCACTCAAACATTATAAACCACAAATTTATATTTGTATACTTATTTTTTTGTTCTTTTGCGTATATATATATTTTACATGACATAGGATAAAACATATGTTTCACTCTGCTCCCAACTAAGAAGGGCAAAAAACAAGCACTAACAAAATCTTGCCATGTTTGTTTATACAGTGGAATTAATGATTCTGTATTATATTAAAAAGGTACATTATCTCAAACAAAAGTTTCATCACAGCTGAAAATACAAACTCTCAAATACTGATTTCATGATCACATGCTGAACTCCATTTTTCCCTCTCATTTACAGTAAGAAATTCTAACATTGCTTCTACTGTACTTGGAGAGTAGAGACAGTAAAAAAAGTATCATATTATCATATAAGCTGCATCTGATAGTAGAAGTCCTCCTAGAAATCTGTCAGAATTGCTACTAAAGAAGAGAGCAAAATTAACATTTTTATTTCCACTATGAAGTTATATGTATAGCCTGTTTTGCACAGGCTGCTATTTATCAAGTGCCACCCTCACTGAAAATTGCACTATGACATTAATTGTAAATCAGAGAAGTCTGAGAAAAAGAGAAGAACTTTTTAACCAGGAAAGTAGATTCAGAATAATGGTTTCATCTGAGCCAGAGAAAATCAAGGCTGGATTTTTTAATGCTGGGGGAGGGACGCTGTTTTTCTGCATATGTTACATGACTAAAGACCTATATTTTAACAATACCCTTTAAATTTAATACTTAATGTAAGATATGTCTAAATCATGGAACTTAATATATTAACTTGCCTACTTATTACAGAGAATATCACTTTGCATTACCATTTTTCATTCCTTCATGCATGTCAACTGATGGTTAACATCTACCGTTAAAACACAGGTGTAATTCACAGTCTCATGAAAGCTTTCACATCACCTCGAATACAGTACACGCACGTAACTTAATTTGGGTCACAATTATATTTCAGTGCTTGCCCTCTAACTTCACTAATTTTAGTGTTAATTTAAACAACTTAAGTACTGCAGCAAAGCTAGGCAGATAACCCTCTGTATATCGGAGACTAAGAACCATGAGCTCTTACATGTTTCTTTCGGCTCTACTGAGTTCCTTCGGCTCACTGAGCTCCTGCAAACCATTTAGACTAGGATGCATCACCCCTAACTTATGGCATCTAAAATTCAGTCACCTAAGTGTACTTAGCTACCATCTGTCATTTAGCTATTTACATCTACTCAGCCTCAGCTCCCTTTACAGCCAATGGTGGGAGATCAGTTTTCCAGAAAGCGAGGCACCTTCTCGTGAAGCCAGAATTCAAGACAGCCACAATGAACTGCCCTCTGCAGGTATCTCCTCCTCTCCTTGGACTCTGCAATAATCAGCTTAGGCTGGGGTGACCAACACTTAGGTGTCCCAGTTTAGGTGAGATGAATCCCAGCCTCAGCATGCTCACAAGCAGCTTGTCCGACGGTAAAGAGGCAACAGAGAAACATTCGTCCTCTACAGAACAGTCTCGTGTTTTCAGTGAAGTGGCAGTATGAAAACTAACTCGTAATAGCTCAAGGCATCAAATTTAATGAAATTTAGGCAAGCTTTGCATGACTACTGAAATTACAGCTATGTCCTAAATAACAACAAACAAATAGCACACTGTGGGCTGGTGCTTCACACTCTTTCACTGCCCATTGCCTCAGTCAAATTACATAAAAACTGACGAAAGGAGACCACCTTGGCATATTAATTTCAACCCATGCAAAGCTCGGTATTCAAAACAGTCAACCGGTCATTCCAGCTCTACTCACAACCCCCGAGTCCTCAGTCAGAAGATCAGTTGCTCCCCAGTTTCTGTATTAACTTACAAGTGTGCGCATGCAGCACCTTCAGCCCCCAAACAGCTGAGGAGTAGCAGCCAGTCATCGTGATGACAACACCGACAAATCCTGAGGCAATCCAGGATTTATAGAGACCTCAGCTAGCACGAGGCACGAGCCAGACATCTCTCCACTGCTCTGCCAGCTGCTCCAAAGCATTTAGATGGAGCAGGAAAAGCTAATGAAAATTCTGGGAAGAAAGCGTAAACTTTAGGGAGGCTTTGGCAGTCCAGCTTCCACATGGCTGGCTGTCCCAGGAAGGGGAGTTGGATTGCTGCAGTCAAGCTTCAGGCATCCATGTCCAACCTAGTGCCATTGGGCTCTGTTTAATGATTTTTTTTTTTATTTTTTTTTTTTTAAGAAAAAAGGCGGGGTGGGGGGAGAAGGGTGTTTTCAGGTACTCTCTTGACTAAAAAGGAAAACTAGATGAGTACCTCAGATGTAGACTTCTAAATTAAATGAATCATATCCTAAGCAACAGACTAATACCAAGAAGCAAAAAAAAAAAACAAACCCCAAACCAAACAAAAAAAACCAACCAGACTGACATAATAGCTGACATCAATCATGCTATACTTCTCATTTTAGGTCAGCATTATCAGTTGTCTTCATGTCCAATGTTTGCGGGCAGGCACAAGACAATAGACCTGAGATAAAGGAACCAAAGTACAGGTAATTCTTACAGTAACCACCACAGCAGAAGAGGATATTTAATAAAAGAAACTGGTAATATAATAAAAGCTGGTAAGCCTGAGGCATGACAGAGCATACTGTTAGCATTATAGCATACAGACTATTGAACAAGGTTTATGCATACATACATACACACATACAGACATAAACATGTATCAGCATCAAATCAGTATTACTGGTAGTTAAAATTCAAGGTTTCTGGTTTTACTTGGCCTCCCACCCCCAATAATCCATCTTAAGTAGCAATTAGACAAAAAAATTCTGTCTTTTCCTCACATGCTGTCGTAAGTTTTAAGAATATTTATGGCTAGGTAGAGATTTTCATGACCCTTGTTGAGCAGGCCATTGATCTCAATAATGCAGATGTAAACCAAATAGAAAACAATCTCTTTGGAAAGCAAGATATATAGATAAGGGCAGATAACTTTAACCATGAACTTTGCTTACATGAACATAGCATATTCTCTACTTCAATACTGATGTCATTTTAGGTTCACCCTAAAGCCTGTATTTACTACTGAACTAGAAAGATGGTGAAAATTAAAGAACGAAACCTACAGAATGAAATGATATAGGCCTCTCTGTGCCTCACCACTTGAAACTAAAGCACGCAGGAATTAAACCACTTTAAAGCAGAAGGTCACTATCATAGTATAGACAACCATAATGAACAATCACTGGCTTTAGAACTTCAGAAAGGAAATGCTGCAATGGTTGTGCGAGAAACTACAAGTTAATTGACAAGATACTTGTCTGCTATGGATAACACAAATACATGAAATATGGACGGAAAATTTGACATCACCTAACAAGAATCACTTTTTTTTTTTCCTTACAAGATAAACATTTATCTGTTATAAAAATCTCTGCTAAAATAAGCAAAGAAAAGCAATAAGACTTATGTCCAGGGCACCACTATAGAAGTCAAAAGAAGTTTAGCCACTGTCATCAGTATGAATGCCTGGTAGTAAAAACGTTACTAGAGTGTCCAGCACAGCAGACACTTAAGACTTTCTCAGTGAAGTATACAGCAGAGGACCAGATTACCCACTAAGAACAGTCTCTTACACAATCCTGAGGGAGTCCCTAAGCAATAACTACCAAATTAAACAAAAAGGGATCCACAACACTTGAACACCTATTGTGCTGTTGTCCACTCTATTTCCACTTCCCCATATTTGAAAGAGCAAATCCTTCTGTACCTGTCTCCCTGATATCATCATAGATTCCTAGTTGGTCACTTCACTATTTCGACAATAATAAGCTGAATTAAAAATCCGTATAGCTTTTCACATTGATTATTGTGGCTGAGGATGCAAACCTGCAGTATTTGCATTTGAATTATTCTGAAATTAGTCCATTTTGAGCTGAAATGCTCCAGACTCAGTCTTTGCTCAAAGACACATTTGTTAGGATGTTTTTAAGATGACTTTAAAACCCCAAAGCCTGAAATCTTTCACGCACACTTAACTAGGAAATTAAAGCAAATATAGATGCAGTGATAAGAACACAGGCAGAATCGCAAGCTGCAAAAATAAAAAGTGCACAGATGTTCCAGCTCTCGTTTTTGGCTTTCTCATGAAATATTTACATTAATAATATGCCATCCAGATGGACCTTTATAGGTATGAGAAGTGGGCCCGTGTGAACTGCATGAAGTTCAACAAGGCCAAGTGCAAGGTCCTGCACGTCGGTCGGCGCAATCCCAAGCATGACTATAGGCTGGGTGAGGAATGGATTGAAAGCAGCCCTGAGGAGAAGGACTTGGGGGGTATTGATTGATGAGAAGCTCAACATGAGCCGGCAGTGTGCGCTTGCAGCCCAGAAAGCCAACCGTGTCCTGGGCTGCATCAAAAGAGGTGTGACTAGCAGGTCCAGGGAGGTGATCCTGCCCCTCTACTCCGCTCTTTTAAGACCCCACCTGGAGTACTGCATCCAGCTCTGGGGTCTCCAGTACAAGAAAGACATGGAGCTGTTGGAGCGAGTCCAGAGGAGGGCCACAAAGCTGATCAGAGGGCTGGAGCACCTCTGTTATGGAGACAGGCTGAGAGAGTTGGGGAGACCTTCTAGCAGCCTTCCAGTACCTGAAGGGGCCTACAGGAAAGCTGGAGAGGGACGGTTTACAAGGGCTGCTAGTGACAGGACAAAGGGTAATGGCTTTAAACTGAAGGTGAAGCTGTGGCTGCCCCCTCCCTGGCAGCGTTCAAGGCCAGGTTGGATGGGGCTTTGGGCAGCCTGGTCTAGTGAAGGGTGTCTCTGCCCATGGCAGGGGGGTTGGAACTAGGTGAGCTTTAAGGTCACTTCCAACCCAAATCATTCTGTGATTCTATGATTCTGTATCATTGTAAGACTGATTATATCCACTTTACGACATTCTGGAAGGTGTTGATTTTGACAGAAACACATAACACTATACCGTATTTGTAATGCTAGGCAGAACCTAGGGAAAAAACCAACCAACCAAACAAAAAAACCAAACAGATTTAAATCATTACTAAAATAGGCAATACCAAATTGAAAGTAATCAAGGTGTGTCTTACTCAAAAAAAGCTGTTACAATAATACGTTTATTTTAGCAGCCTAGAAAATCTCTTCTGGCGACTGCATCTATTTCATTTACTCAAATGGGCGTACACATCTGTTCAGTTCCATTTAGCAGCTTGAAAAAAAGGGACCAAAGTCAACAATAAAAGCAAAATCTGAAGAGTTTCTGGGGTCTCTCCGTGACTCATGGCCTGTACACAGCCAAACTGATTTAATATGGTTTTCAGTGGTAGACTTTGGTTTGCCACATGAAACACAAGCACATTTGAAAGAAATGATG
Source organism: Balearica regulorum gibbericeps (assembly GCF_011004875.1). NCBI lineage: Eukaryota > Metazoa > Chordata > Aves > Gruiformes > Gruidae > Balearica > Balearica regulorum. The sequence continues at coordinate 84,124,937 of NC_046186.1, read as the reverse complement.
ATGTACATTGGAGGTATCAAATCTGAAGCAGGAATTGGTTGGGGGTTTGTGCATGTAGAACTGTTTGTTACTTGTAGCTAAAAGCTAGTTCTGTCAAAACAAAATAAACTCATGCACAAATAACACAGCTTTTTTAATTACTACAAAGGAGATGGAGTTTTGATTTCACTAGGTTGAGTTTTGACACGTTCCAATTAAGCTGGGGTTAGTGGGGAGGACTGTCCTTCAACATTCAACTCCCTTTAATTTTTGCAATTAGATATCCTATCTAGACCTTTGTTATAGGAATGCAGCTTCATAAAATATTATTCTTCTAATAATATTTACACAAATACAGAGTGCTTTCAAAAATCCTGAAGTGTATACCTATATGGCTTCACCATAAGCAAAATATTTTTTTGAAAAAAAAACCCAAAAAACATTTTTTAGGCTTCATAGTGCTATTCAGTAGTGTAATTCAATATTCTTGGCCTTATCTCCAAAGATCTAAACCAATTTTTTTCAACCCCCTCTCTCGTGTTTCTCCCTCTTTTATTCCCAAGTCATGAAACAATATGGGACATATACTAGGTCTAGAGTCTAGGACAGAGGAAAATATAACCAGATCAGCAACATTTCCCAGAAACAGAGCCAAGTAGCTGCAATTTTAATTAGAGGGGTATTTAACTGTAGTATGTTGATCTAAAAGAAAATAGATCTTACAAACCCACTCGGAAGCAGAAGGGCAATCAGAATAAAGGTTCCTATAAAGCATATGCTAAGAAATAACACAATAAACTAGTGCTGAACACCCTTGTCTGAAACGGACGGGCGCTGTACAGCGCTTGCTGTAAAGCTTAATGATGCTGAACATACCAGCTTTTGTTTCATCCTCTTTATTTCATTGATACACTTTTGTAATTGTTAGAAAACCATCTATAAGCATCAATTCAATTGTCATTTCAGGCAGATAACACCTGGATTGATCTCACTGCATCAGATGTGTTCCTCTCTCCAAAATAAGACATCTGCTCATGTGTACAATCCATGCAAGAAAATGCCAAAATCTTGATGTGTCCAGCACAGTCAGAGCAGGCAATGCCATGATTCTCTTGGGCTTCTAACTTGTGTGTCAGGGTTGGATCTCTCACTTGCTTCTCAGACATCCTGACTGACATTCAGTTCTGACTCTAACATCTAACTAACATCTCTCTGCCACTGCATTTTTTCCTGCACCAGTTTCTCCAAGCATCCTTTGCATCTTAAATTACCAAACCACTCACTTCTCTGGCCTTAACCAATACATTCTCCTCCAACTCCTATCTTGTTAAAATGCAAGTGTAAGAACAATTTCCCTAAACTTTTGCTTTGAACCTACCGTCACCTTCCTCGTTGCCTTCTTGCTTTTCCTCATACTTCCCCGGACATTGCAAATATCACTTAATTATAAGTGATATTTGTCTCTGGAGCAGAGACAGACAGACTGTCTAGCTGTTTGTTCCATACATGAGCAAGTGACCCAAAGTGGTCAGCCACAGTCAACAGGAAACCTTAGGAACAGAGGGACCAGAGGGAGACTCCACATAATGCTAATTTGTATGTATACCCTAATTCTGTTATTACTTCATGACGGTCAAGAAATGTAGTATCTGGTTAAAAATTAAAATTATTGGGGGAGAGGGGTGTCTAAGAACAGCTGAATAGCAAATGACAAGAACATCACTTTCGCATTCAAGGGAAGTTTATGTAATTTCACACTTTACTGCCTTCATATAATTTTTAGGAAAACTCCATACAGTTCAAAAATCCCTTGCAGCAAAGCTTTATCTGCTACTTGCATCCTTAGCATTTATTGGAACATTTGTATTAAAATGCAAACATAAATGCCTAATTCCTATGTAAAAAGAAGAGTTTGTGTGCACGTGTAGCACAAGCATTTTATTTGATGTTATTGCTAGCTGCTGCCTAAGAAGCTTTTACAGTTTAGAACTTTTATATTAATTTTCTAAGAACAGTTAAGCAACCTCCTTGGCAAAGCCAGAAAACAAGCTATTTCTCCAAGAACCATTACACACAGAAGTGAGATGCCTTTCTGGGGGATTCAGATCCTTAAGAATCAAGCAAGTTTTAAATAGAGATTTGAATGTGAAAGTAAATATTTACATAAAAGAGGGTGGTTTGTGCTGACGTGAAATTCTTAATAAACCTCTAACCAAACATGGAGAAACACATCCAAAAATGGAGAAAAAACCTAAAACTAATTTGCTGAGGTATTTTGGTAGTCCTTTCCACATGAACATAGTCATCACCTTCCTGCACACAACTTAGCAACATGTATTCAGAACTGGAAGATGATTCCTGAACAGTCATTAAAGATCTTGGGCCAATAAAAGAGTATGTGCTACTAGTATTTAAACCCGGGCAGGCCTTCAGATATTTCTAAAGGACGCATGAAGAAGCTACACAAGCACTATGCCTGCAGCTCTCAGCTTCAGAGACATCTCTTGCTTCAAATCCTCCTTTCGTCTCAGGTTGCTTCTCTCATCTCTTTAAGGCAGCGAGCATATGCAAGTACACAAGGAGCAAGGAAGACGTGCTGCACTGCAAAGCGCCAGCAACAGAGCTTAGGAAGAGCCTTCTGGCTTCCGTACCGAGTGTGAGAGAAGGTCAGCTGGAAGACCAGCTAACGAACTGCATTAATTTTTCCCAGTGTAATGAATATAGTGTGATATTGAAATCTTGTTACGATTTATGAATGCAAAATGTTTCTCAGCCAAAAAACAAACTAACCACTTTAGCCAGGTACTCCTGGAATGGGAGACAAATAAACAGACAGATAAAGAGCAGATTTAATTTGAATTTAAACATTGTTTGTTACTTTCCCTTTCTTAAGATATTTTGGAGGGGAAGGGATGTTTGTTTTGTATGGCTTTTTGTTTGTTTGTTCTTAAGACAACTGGCTAAATGCTATCTCTGGTTTCACAGAATTTACTTAGGCTCATATTTTCCCTTTTTAACAAGTTGACCTTCCCAGGATAAATCACAGATGATTCACCTATTGTTATGCAAAATTCCTTTAGTCATCTATAAATAATAATTATTTTTTTAAATGATACACATAAGCAGGACTCACTCTTTATTCTGAAAAGAAGACAGCCTTGTCTTATATACTGCTGAATCCCACAGCCAGAAGCTCTCAATAGCGTAATTACCACAAAATCGTCTCTATAAAGTACATAAAAGAAACCATAAACCCACAAATTTCTTCCTTGTAGGGTAAGGAGAGTGTTCTCCTTCTGTTCTTTTCTGTAACTGCATTGTTGTGCTTATTTTACTTATTTTTAATCCTTGAGTTCCCTAAAACAAATTTTTAAAATTTCCATGGAAGTGAATTAATTGGGGGTAACATTTCCTGAAGGTCATTAAGAAAACTAGATACTAAAATATGCTCTATCATTCCTTGTTTTTGCAATCTGCATCTATTAACAAAAACAATTGCTTTTCAGAAACCTATACATCATTTTCTGTCTTGCATAAAAGTTATACTGTTTAATGAAAATAGAAGCATTTGATACAAAAAGAAAAATCTTTTTAGTAGAAACCATTTTTTGGTAAAAAATATCTTCACGGATATTTTCAATGAGTTCTGATAGTATTACAGCTATAAAATTGACCTCCAGCTAAAAGGGAAAAAAAAAATAATTTTCCATCTGGTTCTCAAGAACTGGAGATGACTCATTTTTGCCTCACCACTGCTGCTATCTTTTGGCATATTTTCCTATACACGTGCCAAATTTAGCAAATCTCTCTGATCTCTAGCTAGAGAAAATTACTCTGATTGCATTTAGGTGTTCAGGGTTTGCCAAATTTTTACCTGCTTCAGTTTTTTTAACTTGTAGAATGCAGCCATTTAGTACAAGTGTCTATAATGAATTGGAATGTTTAATTCACAGCTATGAACAACACTAGAACATCATTTTTACCATTGCTGTGGTCTGTTGGCTGACTGTCCTGCAAATATACCTTTTAGATGTTGCTTTTTCTTTGTTTTTTCCTTCTTCTTTTTTTTTTCCCCCAAATATTTCTGTGCACTCTATTAACTATTGCAATTCGTGACAGAGTGAAGAACCATCACATACCAGAGAAGTCAGACAAGCTGCTACAGTTCTACCTCCGTTCTCCATGTTTCTACTCATATGGGGACACTGAATCCATCACATTGCCATATGAGGACAGGTTTAAATTCAAGATCTATATCCCACACCATTCACACTGTGAACCAGGATGGAGGAACCTCTTCCTTGCTGAGGACCAGGCAGCCCATTCAAACACCCTTAGTAGACTACATGCTATTACATATTAGCATTATCAAACCATAATTGGAGAGAGTACCAGGTTTCCTGTATTCACAGTTAAATCTGTAAAGAAACCACTTCAGTTTGAGTTCATGCCAGGTTAAGTGTAAACACAAGTACATTCAATGCCTCTCTCCTGCAACCTTCATGGATGGAGCACATGAATACCCATGCATACAACAGACAGCTCTGCCAGCAGTTATTCAAACTGAGGTCTTTCTCCAGCCCAGCGAGGGCGCTTCAGTTCAGAGTAGCGCTGATGGCAAGCACACAGATAAATGCACCTGACAGATCTTGGAGAAACAACCACACTGAATTCAAGGAGCTGCAGTGGGCATCTCTGCGCAGAGCTACAGGAAGGTGAATGCAAGCCAATCACCTTGTCCCTTAACTGTGTATCAAAAAAAAAAAACCAAACCCCACCTTAATTAAACTACATACTAGATGATGTTAACGGCAATATGGCCTATATGTTATGATCATATACATCAAATAGCTACTTCTATTTGTATTTGAATCTCTAACTAAAACAACTACAAACTTTTATGTCATAAAATGGTTTAAGTGTAAAGCTTAGGGTAAAGTCCTTTCTTACTGGCATTGAGGATTTGCCGAGATCTCAGATTTCTTACATTGAATAAAAGCAAATAAGCTTACTCTAGATTAGCAAAGTCAAAAAATGGGAATCACAGAATGGTAGGGGTTGGAAGGGATCATCTAGCCCAACCCCCCTGCTAAAGCAGGATCACCTAGAGCAGGTTGCACAGGATCGCGTCCAGGCAGGTTTGAATATCTCCAGAGGAGACTCCACAGCCTCTCTGGGCAGCCTGTTCCAGTGCTCGGTCACCCTCACAGTGAAGAAGCTTTTTCTCATATTGAGATGGAACTTCCTGTGTTCCAGTTTGTGCCCATTGCCCCTTGTCCTGTCACTGGGCACCACTGAAAACAGTCTGGCCCCTCCTCTTGACACTCACCCTTCAGATATTTATAAGTGTTGATGAGATCCCCTCTCAAGTCTTCTCTTCTCCAGGCTAAACAGCCCCAGCTCTCTCAGCCTTTCCCCATACGAGACATGCTCCAGTCCCCTGATCATTCTCATAGCCCTCCGCTGGACTCTCTCCAGTAGTTTCCTGTCTGTCTTGTACTGGGTAGCCCAGACCTGGACACAGAACTCCAGATGTGGCCTCACCAGGGCAGAGGCAGAGGAGGAGGATAGCCTCCCTCGACCTGCTGGCCACGCTCTTCCTAATGTGCCCAATACAGAGAATATAGAGAAAAGCCGCATCAGTGGTGAGCTATGACATAAAAGAGAGCACTTTATCATACTAATGAAGTTAATGCTTTAATACAACAGCTGAAATCGGAAGCAGTACATAAACAATTAGTAAAATTACTGGAATAAAGGAATTAATGAGGTGAACAAGAAAGATGCACAGACTCTCAAGAAAATAAAAATATTATTGATCCATAACCATGCAGCTCTCAAAGTTCAGCCCCTGAGAAATTTGCTTCCATCAGTAATAAAGAATGTGGCAAACTATAATTAAATCTCTTAAATCATTGCACAGTAACAAGATCCTCAGTGTTGTGTTGGGTCTGTCCATGAGTTTGAAGCAAATTGTTTATACTTTAAGCTTGTACATAAACGGAGGAAATAATATAAATGAGCAGTTATATAGCTCGTGCCTTTTCAAAAGTCTTTATAGAAAGAGATCAGGTAATTACTAGAACTGACTTTACTAACTGTTAGGAAACCCATCCAAGAATCCTACATCTGAGTTGGCAATGTGCTCTAACTATACAGGGATGTAATGAAACCACATATTAAAAAAGCCGAAGAAAAAGACTTGAGCTGATATTAGTAAAAATAATGGACTACTTTTCACAGCAATAGTCCATTAGTAAGATAAAGGTGGACCATGATCTTCATATGACCACTTCAAAAGTGGAAGTGCAGCTTTTTCAGAAGGGGTAGACATTGAATCTCACTGTTGCTGTGTGTAGTACTTAGGTGAGTGGCAAGCCAATTCTACAAACAGACATTGGACTTCAACGCTATCAGCAGCTCCAACTGCAAAATGCTAATGGGCTTGTCCTTCCACACACTGACAACTACTTCCAGCAGACAGCTGCACAGCTTATGTTGTTATACATGCTGTGTTAAACAGCAGGACATCACCTCTGACTCCACAAGCTGCAAACCGCTGGAGGCTGAAAGAATCTTCTGGGCAAGTACCACAGCATGCTTGCACTATTCACCTTCAAACATCCCAACTTACAGTTGCCTGCCTCTTCCTGTGTTTACTTCAAAAACTTGAAGCTTATGGATACCATTGGACTTCAAAATCCAGCTTTACAAATGTTCTTCATGTTGTGTTATAAACTGGTGTAAACATTGAAAGGCAAGTAGAGATGAGCTTGTTGGGTTCTTTTGGTTTTGGGTTTTTTTGGTTTTGGGGTGTTTTTTGGTTTTTTTTCAAAAAAACACATGGACCAACTAAGATAAAGTCAGAGGCAGGGAGACCCTTCCACACTGAATGAAGAGTGGTGAGATACAACTTCCAAAGGGTCGCTTAATCTACTGATATATCTTCCTCTCTCTTTTAACAAAATCTCTACGCATCCCAAAGACACTCTTTACAAAGAGCACAAAGCCAAATTCTCATTTCCATTCCATTAAGATACAAATGCCTCTTCCATCAGAGAGCACCCTGGCAACAATCATTCTTGCAGCCAGCTTTGTGGGAATAACTCTTCAATGACAAGTCTCCTGTCTTCCTGACTAAAAGAGAAGGCATTAAGAATACAGAGTGTTTGGGGGAAAAAACCCATAGATGTTCAGTCCTATCTAAACAAGTCATTAGGCACAGTAATTGATACCTGTCTTCTGATAGCTGTCTTGTGGGCCACAAAAAAAAATGGACTCAAGGCAACTGCTCTCCACAGAGATAATGTTCACATTTCAAAACAACAGCACTACAGCTGTCTACGTTATTGGCAAGGCCCTACCGTCCCTCAGAGAGGCCAGTGACCGTATTCACACTGACAGTCAATTCCTCTGGTATCTGTGGAACAGGCATTGTCAGTCAGGGCTGAGGCTCTAGGTAGGCAGGAATGCTGTGGCAAAGCTGGCTCAAACATCTCCAGTTTTCCAGTCCTGGTTCTGTGGGTAAGTCAATTGTCTCTCTCTAGAATTTTAAACATTAGTTCTAATACAAACATCGACTATATTACTGTAATAAATAACGTACATTGAGAACAATTCCTCCACATTAATTTTCCAATTCTCCTTTTTTGCTGTATACTGCTAGAATAATGGATGGACTTTTAAGATCAAAGTAACTAACATCCAGACATACAGAAAATATTGTTCCCACATCCTTCCAGCTTGCGTCCCACAGAATGTGCTATTTAAAGCTCATAAAGTATCTGCAAGTTCCAAAACTACCCCTTTACAAATCTGCATCTACGGCCACTTAGATGAAAGACAAAAAGGTCACAAAAATGACAGCAATTCATCAGTCCCAGTACTTTCCTTGGACTTCCTTACATTTCAGACTGCCCTAGTTCAAAGAATTCCTTTTATATTTTAACCAAAATAAAGTAGTCCACGAGGAAAAAATGTTTAAAGAAAAATCAAAAAAACTTCCCTTGTTCACTCAGTAACGTGGGAAACAGTGACGCAAGATTAACAAACTACTTGCTGATTAAAGAGGATGTAACTGAGAAAAATATTCTTCAAACTAGAGGACTATAAAACAAAGGGTACAGCAGAAAGAAACAGAAGTATAGTATAATCAAGTGGCACAAAAAAACCACAATAGCTGGAAACTTTGCAATACATGGGCACGTGACAGCTATCCCACAACTACAGCAATCAGGCACAAATGCAGATTAGCAAACTCAGGGCATCATGTATCCCAGCCCCATAACTGAAGGATGCTCTAAGACCCACCTACAATCCAAGATAGCACTATCAAGAGGCTTTTTAAAGCAAGGAAGGAAGGAAAATACTGAAATACTAAGAATACTTGAATTGAGGGCAGCAGAACAAGAAAATACAGAAAGGAGAAAATATTTTTGTGTTTGCTCTCTTGTCTTGTCCAATCCAGTCACAAAATAGGGGATACACAGAATTAAGCAAGTTATGGAAGACTTTCAAGCGTACTTAGTAACAACTTCTAAGGCTCAGCATAATAAAAGATTATTCAGAAATAATTTATACATTCTTAGCAGAAAGCCACAAAAGCAGGAAATTATCTGAACAGTCTTTTGATAAATTTAGCACTTGAGAATTGCTGAGACTCAAGAAAAGGCTTATTGATTTGTTAGGGCCAAAAAACCTCAAGTTAATAAGATAAAATTTTAATTTTGAAAGGGTTTTTTCCCCTCCTTTTTTTTAATCATTGCAGTCTTGCAGCAAAAAGAAGATTAGAGAAATGCCTCCAGGCTTTTAAGCATGGTTATATTTTAATGGAAAACTGTTTTCTATTATAGAAAATGCACAATTATACATATACTTCTATTGATGGCAAAAAAAAAAAAAGACACTGAACCAATATAAGCATGATAAACCATTTTCTTTTCCATCCCTCCACTCACAGAAGAAATCAGATCTCCTCCTGCTTGAAATGAAAGTGCTTAAGTCATTCTTGCTATTATGCAAATTTAACATTAAACTGTTAATACTTAACTGCCAAACAACAGACAACCCTTAGAAATCAAAACAGTATTCATAAGCCAAAAAACTGGCAAAGAGAAATGAGAACATTTAAACACAGAGGCCAAGTATGGATTAAAACTGCAAGCATCTCTGAAAAACGAAGCATGTTATAAACACGACTTTTAAAACAGTACAGATGAAAGAGCTGAGGCAGACTTGGTGAGGAAATAATTCTGGTTCTTCAGAAGACAGTACAACAGTGGTTCCTCATCTACAGGTCCAAGGGGGAAAGCCCTGACATCCAGCATACCAACTTACAAGAAAGTCATAATGTGTCACCTGGGTGGAATACAGCTGATGGTTGGGTCCTGGACTTCAACATTAAAATGAGGGAAGCTCTTTTCTCTTGATTAAATTAGCAGATTCCTTAATTTAAGAGTTGTTAGGAGACTAAAATCACTCTTTTACCTGGTCCCTGCTCCTTACAATACAGTGCTCTGTCTGTGGAATTATATAGACTATGCTTGAATAACTGGACACAGTTAAAATCTATTAAAAATAATCATTTAGGCAAACATCTGTGTTAGTTAAGCAACAAACTGAGCAATAATAACAATACAAAAAGACTTTCTCTCTTTTAATACATGTGTAACAATCTGCAGGAGTTCAATATGCCAACCAAATAGCCCAGCCAGTAGCCCAGACAGCTGATTTGTCTTCAGCAATTCAACCGATCACACCAGAGAGTAATCTGCTTGTAATATACAGGGTTCTTTTGAAGGACTCTGAAATAAAGAAAAGAAGCTACCTCCAGAGGCCTGGATTTAAAAAAGCATTTAGCTCTTCAGTGTTTACGTTACTTCAAATAAATGGGAAGTTAGCCAAAAAGTTTTGCTGAGTCTGAGCTGTGCCTAGCCACAGATGGAAACAGAACAGGTCCGATGGGAGGCAATGAATAGACAAGTCAATACATAAACTTGAACTCTATTAAAATATGCACTATATCCTCACAACATCATGCCACTTCTCTGCATGTCTGTTTTCCCATTCACATTACAAGGGTTCTTCCTCTCTTGCGTGAAGCAATTGGAGATCAAAGAATAAATAAGAAAGATTTATTATGAGAGTGTTCTATGAACAGAGTTAATCTAGGCCTTAAGTGGTTTCCATATGCGATTTCAGACAAAGCATAGCAAAAACAAATCTCTTACTTAAGCTGGCAAAACCATCATAATAAAATGCTCTGATTCGTAATGTAATTTCCAAGGCACTATTATACTGGAAATAAAATTTTCACTCTTCAAGACAGCCCAGTTGTAAGTCCTCTATATTAAGTATAATTTCCAAGTAATAAACACACTGAACTAAAATTTAAAGCTGTATCTTAAATACTGTGAAACACAGATATATTGAAATACAGTTAAAGCTCACTTGTAAAACAGGACACTGCTTGATTCAATTATCTTTAATATTGGCTACAGACAAAACAAATATCTGATATTATACAAGATTATTTTTTTTAGGTACATGAAGGGAAAAAAAGCAATCTATTTTTCCTATAACAACCCAAATTATTTTTTTCTTTATTCTCCTCAAGAAACCATAACCATCTCATAACCATTATGAGGTAAAATGATAACTATATAGAAGACATATTTAACTCCCTCACCCCTTACCTAATCCAAAAAGGACAAATATTTTAATACTTATATTACTACATATGCACACTTCAGGTTTTTAGATTTAATGCTAATGCATGCTCAGAATGAATAGTACTTTCTGAGGATACTTCCTTCATCTTCTGGCTGATTTTTCTGCTTATGAACAAGAATCATAGAATCACAGAACGATTTGGGTTGGAAGGGACCTTAAAGATCCTCTAGTTCCAACCCCCCTGCCATGGGCAGGGACACCCTCCATTAGACCAAGTTGCCCAAAGCCCCATCCAACCTGGCCTTGAACACTGCCAGGGAGGGGGCAGACACAGCTGCTCTGGGCAACCTGTTCCAGTGCCTCACCACCCTCACACTGAAGAATTTCTTCCTAACATCTAATCTAAACCTACCCTATTTTAGTTTAAAGCTGTTACCCCTTGTCCTATCACTCCATGCCCTTGTAAACAGTCCCTCTCCAGCTTTCCTGTAAGCCCCCTTCAGGTACTGGAAGACTGCAATTAGATCTCCCCAGACCCTTCTCTTCTCCAGGCTGAACAATCCCAACTCTCTCAGCCTGTCCTCACAGGAGAGGTGCTCCAGCCCTCAGATCAGCTTCGTGGCCCTCCTCTGGACTCTCTCCAACAGCTCCATGTCTCTCCTGTACTGGGGCCCCCAGAGCTGGACTCAGTACTCCAGGTGGGGTCTCACAAGAGCGGAGTGGCAGAATCGCCTTCCTCGACCTGCTGGTCACACTTCTTTCGATGTAGCCCAGGACATGGCTGGCTTTCTGGGCTGCAAGCGCACACTGCCAGCTCATGTTGAGCTTCTCATCCACCAACACCCCCAAGTCCTTCTCCTCAGGGCTGCTCTCAATCCATTCCCTGCCCAGCCTATATTCGTGCTTGGGATTGTGCTGACCTATGTGCAGGACCTTGCACTTGGCCTTGTTAAACTTCATGCAGTTTGCACGGGCCCACCTCTCCAGCCTGTCAAGGTCCCTCTGGATGGCATCCCTATTTCATTATACAACTTAGAATAAACCCCCAAAAAATTATATTCTCTTGCTATTTCCACTAATAATACAAAGCATTAATTAAATGCTGGAATTAGTGATACGGAAAAGAAACAATTGCTATTTCAATATCAAAAGATACCAGCATATGGCAGCAATAAATAGAAGCAATTACGTGGGTTTTTAAAAAATGCAAATATATTGAATCAGAACAAGTTATGTTGGCATAGGTTAAAAGATACTACTTGAATTCATCAAAGTTTCAAGAATTATTAAAAAAGAATAAGTTTTATATATTCAGAAGTTCTGATTTATGAGAAACGGTTAGTATTAGGCCAAACCTATCCTTCAGCACAATCACAGAGCTGCCTCATCTTTTGTATGAATAGTTAATGCAAAAGAATGATGCAAGAAACATTCTCAAAGCACAGGCAACTTTTACACCATGATCACTTTCATTTGTCATTGTTCCAATTTAGTTTGCTGCTAAACAGAAAAATTGCGTTCATATAGGTTCATTGAAAGGAACATCGATCACATTTTGAACTAGTAAGTGATACCTGTCCTGTCTCTTGTCTATTTTACTTTAGCATCCTTTAGCACCCTTCAGAAAGAAGCCCATATATGAGATGTAGCAGAATGATGCAGCAGTAGCGGTGCTCGTGCTGGACTGAAAGCCAGTATTGCAGCATCCTCTTGTACTGAGGAGGCTCTTGGAGCTGTGGGAACCTGCCATAATAGGCAAAAGCCAGTGGTGGCAATGGGAGATTCAGTTAAAGAGTTTGCAAAGTTCAAGGGGTCTGGCCCATAACTCATTCACCAAATCCAAAGACTTCAAAACTTGCCAGAAAGTTAGATGAGTTATAATTGGACATGAAGGGGAGGTGTTCATGGTCACCATCCCTGTTGGTACTCTAGGAAGAGGAGTGTAGGAGAGATGTTCTGAAGGCTGCATTCAGTTTCTTAGGTAGGAAGCTGAAATGCCTCCAAATCTATGTCTGAGGCACAAGAAATGGGCTGACTCTCAATGCAACCATGAGACAATGTTGATGAGGATCTGGGGAAATAAGGAATAAACAGGAAAGGCAAGTTGGAACACCTGCAATACCAGCTGACTAGCGCATGCAATAGTGAACAACAAAAGCATGGGCAGAACTTATAAATGCTTCTACAACACTATTAGAAACCTAAAAATATGTTAGATAGGATGCCAAGCATCAAATGACAACCCCAACATAGCAGGTGCCAAAGAAACATGGTGAAAGGCACATAATCAAGTGGGATATGAGATTGGCAATCTACCAACCTTTCAGGGATGACAGAACACTATCTGCAGGTGAGGAATGAGATTGTACATAAAGGATAACAATAATGTAAATGGTTAAAAATATCCATTTGGGAGGGCTGGGGGAGAACCAAAACCTTGTCAATTCTGTACGCAAGTAATGAAAACACGGTACTGGGACTGGAGATGTTATTTGAGACACAAAAAACTCAAGACATGCAGAAGCAGCAAATTTAAACTACCTACATGCTGTCTGGACTAATGTCACATCAGGACAAGATGAAGAAATACAATTTTTGGATGCAGTGACTGGTTCCTAATAAACTAGTCTTAGAAGCTCCAAGAAGAGATGGTCTTCAGGCTTTTACTGGAGCAGAGGACTTGGATCAAATTTTAAGTGGAAGGACTGGTCTTTAATCACAACACAACTTGAATTAACACTGGGAAAGAAAGATGCAGAATGCCAATAAATCCAGCATAATGATACTCAATTTCACATAAGGATATGATGTAGAAATGGTACAAGTAGTCAAAATAAATTAACAAAACCCAAAAGGAGTGGTCCAAAAAGCAAGTAAGATTGCAAACAGCCCCCAGGCTGTTCAAAATCCACTGCAGTAGATGACCAAATAAAACTGCCTACCACAGTTCTAAATGAAAACAAAAGAAGCAGATAGAGACCCTCCTAGCTCAACAGAAAAGAAGAAAAATCTCAGATGAAAGGTCAACAGTTAAAAAAACCAAAAAAACAAACAAACAAACAAAAAAAAAGGGAGAGGAAAGCACATAAACCATGACAGATCAAATGTACTGGAAATAAGGGGAAGAGGAGGAAGAATTTGAAGAAATCCTTGCAAAGTTTACAACAGACAGAAGGAAATTCTCCCACCTCCACCCATTTTGGGGTTTTGCTTGGTTTGTGGAGCTTTTCCATTGTTTTTGTTGGGGGGATTGTTTGTTTTTAAACACAGAGTCTACAGTTAACTTCTGGAATTTCTCACAGGTTGTATAAGTAGATAGTATCAGCAGGAACAAAAAAGGATTAGAAAAACTGGTGGTCAATAATTTGTCCATGGACAGGAACTGAAGAAAACACCCACTGATGTCCCCTCTAACAGCCCCAGTGCAACAACTGTGGATGCTGGGGGAGTCCAGGCTCACGTATCATCCTAAAACAGCACCTTCTACTGCCACTGTCAGAATACAGAGCTAGGTGGACCAGTGGCCTGATCCAGTAGGGCATTTCTGACCTTATTATAGTCCTATGAACACATTAAAAAAAAAGCAAAAAAACCTAAGCAAATTATAAAAACAGAAGAGTGAAAGTTAAGAGGACATAGTTACTACCTTCAGAGTATAATGTTAACCAGAGTATGATGTATGTAAACCAGAAGCCAATCCCTGGTATAAAGGGCTTCCCTTATCACCTAGCTTTTGGAAATGGCTCCAGCAAGAGTCCTTTTTCAACTCCAGCATTTTTTGGGCTAGATGACTGAATGAAGAGAAAAATCAGCTGCACGTGCTTTTCTACTCTAAGGTGGTAGACAAACTGTGGGAGATCACTGTCAGCTCAAATTTAATTTGAAGAACAGAATAGGCTGAACAGGGAAATGATATCATGAAAAATAAAAGCAATACAATTTACATTTTCAAAAACATTATATACAACTAGAAATTAATATATGCATTACTTAACTTTTTTTTTTTTTTTTTTTGTAAGTAAGCAATTGTCCTTGCTAGACATTTGCTATGCAATTGTGTTTGGGGAAAGAAAAGTAGTCCTTGAGGCAACTTCTAAATAAAGACTGATCTGACACTAGGAACATATTTGAAGGCTAAGTCATCATTAGTAATAAAACTAATGACATTTGTTTTCTTGTATTATATAAGATTTCAAAATTGTCAGTTTCTCTTCGAAGGGCAGTGGTGTTCCCAGACATAAAGTAGTTCTCTCAGAGAGCAAGTAACTATTTCAGTGACAAGCATTAGAATTATTTGCATAAAGTTAATGTTATCCTTATGTAACAAATGCAAAATCAGATGGCCCAGTTAAACTAAAACAGACTCCTGTAAGTGCTGCATTGCTTCAAAATCAGCTTTGATCATACTGCTCTTGAAAGGTGACAGACACTCATGACGAAAAAAATTAATCTCCCACTGTAGTGTTTGCTCCTTCTTTGGACAGCCAGAGCAATCAGCGAGAGGATCACAAAGATAATTTTGTGTGCATGTGTGTCTCCCTTTGCTGTGTGCTTATCTACATCTCATCTGTCGCTAGAATCCATCTTGACTTATGCCTGGGACATAAACACATAGCAGAAGCTGGATTTTTGTTAGGCATCAGTGCAGTGTGTAACATAATGGCGATCCGAGGTATGACAAATGTCTCTAAGGGCTACCACTCTATACCACTGTATATAAATGCACATGCATGTACATTAAGAACTTTTGTAGCACTGATAGTAATTGAAATGTCTCATGATAATGGAGAAAAAAGAGTTTTATTTTTAGGACTAAATTCACCCAAAAATAAGCAGTAGAGAGATTCAGCCTAGGTTTTCCTATTTTGCCACTCAAACTTTTCTTCCCTCTGTGAGCAAATCAGTGGAAAATCAGAATAGCAATTCCACTCCCTCTACTCCTCAAAATGAAGCATGCCGTATAAGCTCACAGTATAAACTTATCTTTCAGCCAAAAGGAAGAACAAGAACTTGCCCCTTGGCTGCACAAGGCCCCAGGACAAGCTAAAAGCTGCCTTTCAGTCCTGACCAAGCAACAACCAACTTCTCCAGCAAAAAAGCACAGCTGCCATCCATATGGAAGCAACAGCTATCCTTAATCAGCTTGGTGCTGTTTTCATTCACTACTGAGATAAAGTAACAGGAAAAATGGGATTTGTTCTATTTTATAAATGCTGTTTCAGGAAAAGGGAGTGAATGCCCATCAATTCTTCAAATACTACAATTAGCTGAAACAGGAAATTACGTATAAAGAAGCGATGGCTTTAGGTCTAAGGCAACAGACTAAATATTTTCTCCTTTCTGATGACAGCGAATACTCTTGTCTTGGTTCCTTATCCCTAACATGGGGATAAGAATATGGTACTTCCACACACTGTAACACTGCTGTCTGTGTAAATTCATAAAACATTTTCAAAAGATGACACTACTGTAAACAAGGCCATAATGGGGCCAACAAGTCTATCCATAACTTACCAAAACCTCAGAAGTCAGGATTATGTTTTGCATCTCTCAACTTACTTCAACAACTTAGTAACAGAAGAAACCACAATAAGGTATACAAAGGATATCGCACAATTAAACTCATTATTTTCCTTCATTCTGACAATCCTTAGCTTTGAGACTTTGTGATACCAAGCTAATAAAGGCTCTCAATCATTCTGTACAGGGAATTACATTAAAATAATGACACTTGATTGCAGATCTATTACTAAGTCTGTTTAGAAGCATCTAAATCTCTCAGGTTTCGGTCACCAATCAATGCTGGGTCTATTTGTGAATTCTGGGAATTAAGACTGTCCATAGCACCCTGCTTGGCTCAGACCTGGCAAGCCAACTCTTAACAGGTTCCATTGTTTTTATTAGTGTTATTTTATGCTTTTATCAGAGGCTTTTTGGCTATTCCGGAAGCTTTCAGTGACAATCTAGTGCAGAGTAGAGTTGCCCTAGATTTGTAAAAGTCCCCACGTGGATTGCCCACCTGACAGCAGAGGAACCAAGACGTCCCTCTTGGGTTTTATAGAGTCCTCAACCCCTTCTTCTCATGAACCTGCAGAGAAGCATTGGTCAGCGCTGCTCAGAAGTCGCTCATCTGCTTTTTGTCAAAGCAAAAGTCATTGCCTCGAAGAGACAGCTGGGTAGCAAAATCTTGCGTGACATTAAGTTCCTAAATGATTAATTACCCAAGTGCCTCACAACTACCTTGAAATACCACCTTTAGAACACAGTTGTGAAGCAAAACTATTCTTAGTAGTAGTATTGACTATGGGGAATCAAAAGACCTGCATGAAACATTGAAAAATCTATAACAAAGCAAATAATCTAATAAAAGGTTTTCAGAAGTCATGTCTAGTGCCTAAACTATACTTTCTACCATGCAACATTAAAAAAAAAAAATAAAAATGCAGAAGTTTATGATATAGGAAGAGATGCTGCAAGGGATTTCCTGGGTCAATGAATACATCCCCTGCTATTACAGATACCACATCATATTATTCCCCTAAATTCCCTCCATCCTAAACGTACTTGCTTTCTCTTACACAGATCTGAACAGGAAGGCTAGCCATTACAATGTTCAGGAAATTTATTTTGATTTCCACCCTACATTTTATTCTTATCCAATGTATATGTTCACATGATAAAAACTTCCTGAGCTTCTATAAATCTACTTTTCCCCTCCATGATGTATTATTCCTCTCAGAGCAATTAAATTTCCTTTTAGCCTTACACTTTCCTACACTAAGAAGCCACTATCTTCTCATTTACCTCAAAAAATAAGTTAGCCCTCTATCATACTTTCCTCTGCCTCTGCTTCATTTTGCTTTCAGTTTCCCTGAACAGATTGAGTTTTGCTAGCAATTTGCACAACAGCATTAATATTCCTCTATTGGGAGATTAATACTCTGAATGGAACATAAACAACACATGATTTACAACTTAAAAACTGCAAAATAAATCAATTTTAATTGCAAATGATCTTTGAGATTTCTCTCTCTTAATTTCATGCAGAAATTAAATCCGTGTCTTAATATTTAATAATATTCTACAATTAAAAAGCTGCATGAATAACTTTAATGTCACAATTAACACTTTGCTGCTTTGGGATACTTGGCTGAATCTGTAATCAGGTTTGCAAACCTGAAGTAAGAGATGCACTTCAGTGGCAAGATTGGTGACAAAACAATACACCCACTGTTTTGAGGTAGAAGTATTTAGCATAGCATTTTTTCCTTCTCTTCATGAATACCTGAATTTGTTTACTGGATAACTTCAAATGCTGCTTTTCCTCTGCTACAAACTGCAATCGGGAAAAGTTCTTTCAGCACTATTCACATATCAGTAACATGAGAAAACTTTTTTTTAAGAATATCAAAATCCCAAGAACAACACTTTTCAGCACATCAAACCTTTTCTTCAAGCTGCCTGAGTACTAGCTTGAACATTTTAGTTTTGTCTATTTCTTTGCCACATCTAAAAAAAAAAAAAAAATCCAGAAGCTTAGTTCACAGGATGCTTCATTGCTTCAATTCCTTCTTCCCAGTATTTCTGGGGAAAAAAAAGTTCTAGTTTCTAACATCAGTTACAACGCTGAGCAGTAAATTTTTCAATAAATGGTCTCCTGGCATCATCTCAGTTTATACTAAAGGTTATCTCACATAACATGATACTGATGTATGAGCTTTTAGAGGAAACCAGACTTGACTATATTATAGGGATATTTTTTACCTTATCTAGGGAGAAAAATCCTGAATCTCTTCTGTCTGGCATGAAAGGCTCCATGAACCCTTATTGTTAAAGTTTTTGGCTCCCTACCCGGGTCTAATATTATTACATGTTTTCAAAGGCCACATAAGAGACAGCCATACAGTATTATATACAAATAAACCTTGAGAGCATAATGCATAAATCCTGCACATCCAATCTAAATAAAGCAGTGACTGCAAAACAGCATTTGCTTAATGTTCCCCACAGTTGTTTTTTTAAACGGTGGAGGGAACAGATAATATCAGTAAATATGACATATGTTATGGTTCTATAGAAACAAAACCAAATCACTGAAAAAAGAAATGCAGGGTAAAAGCTAGATTCAAAATATCCCATTTCTTTCTAAATATTGTGACTCTACACAGGAATCTTTACTTAATTAATATGCAAAAAAAGATTTGAAAGATGACACTAGAATACTGAAGTACAAAATTATTATTAGTCTCATGGTAAAGCAGCAACTACAAAAAATGCCAACAAATACTACATCTTCTATAGCTACAGACATGCATAAGGCATACAAATAAGAAGTAAAATTCTATTAGACATTATAAGCTTGTTTCTCAGTTCATAAATTATGTATTTCATTTCAGCGCTGAACTGTGAGAGAGTGTGCAAAGCTTTCCTTTCACTAGACTTTACAAAGAAAACTAACACTGTCCAGGCTCTACTTAGCAAATCAAAACACGATCCTGTATTTGGTAAAGATGTGTGTTGACTGCAACGAACTCACAGTGTCTTCCAAGAAGGTTTATAGTAAATATTTAACTCCATAGACACCAACAATAACTAGTAGCATACAACAGCACATAAAAATATGCTGTAATAAGTTTCAGCAGGTTGGGGCTGAGAGGGGGCAGGGCTGTTTTGTTTTTAAAATGAATGAACGTCGTTATATCCTCAGCCACAGTTATTAAAGTTCCCGTCTTTTTGTAAAAAGGCAAACACAACAACAGGGATAACTAAGATTCCAACAGATACCTAGAAAACTGCCATTAATAAAATAACTTTAAACAGATGATATTTTAAAAAGTAACAGTGTACGTTGTTGCATAAAGTTACATGCAAATAAAAATGTAAGAAGTTGTTCAATTTCTATGGTGAGGTATTATAGCTATTTTCATGTGGCGAACATCTGTCAGAAATGAAAGCTAGTATTTTATAAAGCATTTTCGAATTGCTAACTCCAGTAGAGTTATGGATGTATTATTACACCATGTGGGGAGGTAGAAGAGCACAACAACAACTTCAGAGAGGGTGGCTTTCCAAGATACCAGGTACAAAGTGACACCCACTGGCGGTGCATACATTCAGTACTTTTGAAGATAAGCGTAAAGAGCAATCAAGCACACAAAATAGAGTGCAAAATTTGAGAGTACAATTTAAAAATATTCCCTTTTTGCTTAGTAGCAAAATGGGTGATTAGACCTCTGATGTGGGCTGAAAAGCATTAATTCATTTCGTTCCCTAGGAAACCTTTAGGGTTGCTTCCACAGGAGAGCAAACCCAGCTACCTGAGATGTAGAGGAGCTAGGTGAATACACACTTTTGAGAATGTAATCCTAAACATCCAAATGTCTCTATAGCTTTTACCTTCAGGGCATCTTAAATAGGCCTCACCCTAGGTTACTGATTGACTGAATCAGTTTATATAGTACTTACCTCACTAGATTAAGTGTATGCCACTAAATGTAAAGGAAAAGCACCTCCACATGTGACAGCTACATTTGGCTACCCCAAGGAAGGCTTTGATGGAACAGCCACGCAACATCCCCAGAGACGACGGCAGATGCTCTTCAGTCAGTGGGCAGCACTGCTGCCTCCCTCCGCTCCCTTCTGGAGGCTGCCATCCAAGGAAGAACTCTAATGAAATCTTGCCTTTATTCCTTCTCAATGCTGGGGACAACCTAAAAATAACTACTATAGTTAAATTCAATTAGTAGTCCTGATCCTAACCTTAGCTGTGATGCCAATATCTTCAAGCAGACAAAAAAACACCCAAACAAAAAGGGGGGGGAGGGAAGGAAAAATAATCACAAACCATAACCCCCTCAAAAAAGCAAACAAACAAACTCCAAATCAACAAATAACAAGTTACAACAACAAAAAAACCCACCAGCCACCATGAAAATTATTTCTCATTCTTACACATGGTTCCTCAGTGGAAGAGCTATGGCACGTAAAACAGACAAAAAAGAAACCCCATGTACACTGTACTCAGACAGACTTCTCTCAATGAGGATAATAATTTCCTCAAGCCTTTCATAAAATCTAAATTCACTTTAAATGCAAAACAGGTAGATGATCATGGAAATTCTATCTGTACCAATAAATGCATGACAGACTAGCTTGTAGGGTATAGTGACAAAAGAGAATACTGATCCAGAAATATTAACTACTAGCTATTACATTTTCCATCCATAGTACCTAACATTCATGCGCTGCAGTTTATTCCAGGAAAAAATATCTGTTCAAAATTACTTCTTTTAACAACAAAACAGACGGATGTCACTATTCTCCTCTGTCGAAGACCTGCATAAAAGTAGTGCCAAGACCTCAAACAATGAAGCTAATAGACAGAGGTAGTGAACAAGCATCAAGTCAAATTCAATATCATTCAGATACTAAAAGAGAAAAAGCCATGATGGATAGAAATGCATCACGTCTCCATCTATATCAAATACATTTCACCATCCCAACCTAAAATTTGTCTTTTTGCTGTTCACCCCAAACAGTAGAGTGAAGAACGGCACTGATAATTTATATGCATAGTGTTCTCCATTAAAAACTATCTAAAATTAATGTTCTAATATTAAATAAC